>NW_006282083.1:166898-169333 GCF_000327345.1 Myotis davidii | reverse complement strand
TAATATGCGGCTGTAAAAAGGAAGGAACTCCTAACATTTGCAACAGCATGGTTGGAGCTGGAGAGCATTATGCTAAGTGAAATAAGTCAGTCAGAGAAAGATAAATATCACATGCTGTCACTCGTTTGTGGATTATAATGAACAATGTAAACATATGAACAAAAACAGATGTAGAGACAGAGAAGCATTGATCAGATGCTCAAAACTCAGAAAGCAGGGGAGGGTGAGGGTGAGGGGGAAAGATCAACCAAAGGACTTGTATGCATGCATATAAGCTTAAGGATTGCTGTGGACAACAGGGCCAAAGGACTTGTATGCATGCATATAAGCTTAAGGATTGCTGTGGACAACAGGGAGTGAGGGTGAGGGCAGGATTGGGGAATGAGGGGACATTGCTGGGATAAGGACACATTTGTAATATCTTATTCAATAAAGGGGGAAAAAATAAAGAATAAAACCCATACATATGCTGTCAACAGTAGACCCACTTCAGACTGAAAGACAAAAACAGACTGAAAGTAAAGGGATGAAAAAATATTGCATGCAAATGGAAATGAAAAGAATGGGGTTAGCAATAATTATATCAAGCAAAATAGACTTTAAAACAAGGGCAGTTACAAGAGACAAAGAAAAACATTACATAATGATAAAAGGGATCAATTCAACAAAAGGCTATTAACTGTTGTAAACATCTATGCAACCAACTTAGGAGCACCTAAATACATAAAGCAAATATTGATGGACATAAGAGAGCGGGCCTGCCCAGAGTGGCTCAGTTAGTTGAGCTTCGTCCTGTGCATGGAAAAGTTACCAGTTCTATTCCTGATCAGGGCACATGCCTGTGTTGTTGGTTGAATCTCTGGTCAGGGCACATATGGAGAGCAGCCAATTGGTGTTTCTTTCTCTCTCTATCTCTCTCTCTCTCTCTCTCTCTCTCTCTCTCTCTCTCTTCCTCCATCCCACTCTCCCTTTCTCCCTTCTAAGCATGTCCTCAGGTGAGGATTAAGAAAAAGGAGAAAACAGCAGTAACATAGTCATTATGGATTTTAACATCCACTGACATCAATGGATAAATTATCCATGTAAATTTAACAAGGAAACAGTGGCCTTGAATGACACGTTAGACTAGATACAGCTTAACTGGTGTTTCCAGGACACAGAAGTAGCAGGATATACTTTCACGTGCACATAGAAAATTGTCCAGGATGGACCACATTAACATGTGGCTACAAAAAAAAGCCTCAACAAATATAGATTAAAACCATATCAAGAATTTTCTCCAAGCAGATTAAAAATGGTGGCAGAGTAAGTGGATGCTTCAAGAACATGTTCCCAGGAACAAACTGGTATTACATCTAAAATACAGAAAAACTTCCTGAACAATCAATGGAAAACTCGCAGGAGAGAACCCTGATACCGAAAGTGGAGACCACATAGAGGCTGGTAGGAGGGGTGGAGGGTGAAAGGGCTGGCCAGGCTCCCACAGACAGCAACTGAATTCGGGGAGAGATATCTCAGCTGTGAGGTGCTGCTGCTGAGAACTCTGGGATCTAATCCCCAAGCTGGACCCCCCAGCAGAGAGCACCAAACTGAGGAGGGTACCCACATAACATCTAGCTGTGAAAAGTGTTATGGGTTGGCTCAACGAGATAGACCACCGACTCAGAATTTAAATTTAAGAGCCTTTATTAAGCTGGCCAGCTGACCACAGCGCCTATCTCCCCCTCTGGGAGATTCGGAGCATGTGGCAGAGATCAAGGGTGCAGTATGATCCTTTATAGCACAACAGTGTTACCTTAGAAGTTCATAGAAAGTTCATAAGCACAAAGGGGGGGGGGTAAACAGAGTCACACCTGGCTGGAGCGTATCATAACACATTGTTTTTCTAAGACAATCTAACAATTTTTCTTCCATGGTTCCTAACCCTGACACAATCCTCCATACGTCAGTTTCCCCTCCCAGCACATTCGATTTCTCATGTCCCATTTCCTTCCCTTAGCACATTCTGTAACCCTTCCATGCCACAGTCCCTCACTCTAGCCCATTCCCTACTGGTTTTATGCCCGAATCAAATCTTTGATTCAGTGCCCTCCTCTATGATATGAAATTGAGGAGGCATTTGGCAATGTAGGGGTCAAGCCACTGGGGAAGAGTCCGGCATTTGATGGTGAAGAATTGGCTCGGCCGCTGACATAGAGTCGTAGTTCCCATGTCTTTCTCCTTCCCATTGGTCAGTTCACCAGGTGAGAGGCATGAGGAGGACAGGGTTACAATTTCCAGTGCCTCTTTCCTGCGACTTTGATGGCGGTTGGAGTGCTCAGCACCACCTGGTAGGGTCCATCCCATCTAGGTCATGGCGCTTCACCCAGACGAGATCACCCAGAGAGAAGGCAGGCTGTGTTGGACTGGATCTTAGCAAGTCCTCCTCCCGTATA
>NW_006282083.1:165013-166671 GCF_000327345.1 Myotis davidii | reverse complement strand
CTGGATTGTGACTTTGGCGATAAACGCCAGGCCATCGTCGGACCCCATATATAGTGGCAGGCCAAACCGTGGGACAATTTCAGTGAGGAGTTTCCTAACTACTACCTGTGCTGTCTCTGCCTTGGTTGGGTATGCCTCAGGCCAGCCAGAGAAGGTATCAACAAAAACCAGCAGGTACTTATACCCTCCTCGTCCTCCTGGTATCTCAGTGAAGTCCACTTCTCAGTGTTCTCCGGGGTTCTGACCTCGGAATCGCTGTCCTGGCGTGGCCACAAGAGGGGGCCCTTGATTCACCTGGGCACACACTTGGCACCTTCTAGCCAAGTCTTGGGATATTTTCTGGAGTCCTGGATGTAAAATTCTCTTCCTAGTATTTCTGATAGCTTCGTTCCCCCCCAGGTGGATGCTTTGGTGGGTCTGGGAAGCGATGGTCCACCCCAGGGCTTCTGGCACTATAGGCCTCCCGTCTGGCAGAATTAGCCATCCAGCCTCTCCTTCCCAGGCCCTTAGTTTCTCAGCTAGCCACTGCTCCTCTGGCTGGCAGGGCTATGAGAACGTCTAGGGGCCCTACTGGTCTTTTAGCCACTTCCTTGGCCTCCTGGAAGGGCAGTGTGAGGAGATATATCCTTGAAGTCCCTGGGTAGGTCTGGCAGGACGAGTGCCAGGGCGCTCACCAGGGCTTCTTAGATCACGCCTGGCTCCTCCTCATGTCACTACTGCCGCCCCGCATACCGCATACCGGGTACCTTCCTCTAAGAAGCTGCTCCCATTGGTGTAGAGGGTCTCATCCGAATTCTACAGGGGCTGGTCCACAAGGTCCTCGTGGAGGAAGTGAGGGTAGTCAGTGTCTCCTCGCAGTCATGCAAAGGGGCCTCTGCCTTCTTGTCAGGGAGGAATGTGGCAGGTTCAAGGCAGCTGTTTTCAGGAAGCTGAAATGTTTGCTCTTTTTCCCTTTCCCCACCAGAGGGCCTGAGTGAGTGCTATGAGTTCCACAAGGAAGTCCACCTTTTGGGCCCCCACTGTCAGGGTCATTCTGGGCTCCTGGGGGCCAGCTGAGCCCCCACAACCCCAATCCACCTCCTCCATCAGCATGGGAGGGAGTCGGTTTCCCCGCATGTTCAGGGCACTCCCTTTTTCAATGTTCTTTCTTTCTGCAAAATGCACATTGATTTTTCCCAAGCCTGGATTGGACTCCTTTTCTTCCGCGCGGCTTTTCTTTGCCCTTGTTGTCTTTCCAGCCCCTTGGACCACCCTCCTCGCTCAGGGCCAAGAGGACCTTGGCCATCCGGGTGTTTAAACCTGCCATCGGGTCCTCCCAATTGTAAAAAACCTTCTGGGCCACCTCAACCAACTTAGAGATTGATTTCCCCTCAAAGCCTTCTAACTTCTGCAATTTTTCTTAATATTTGGGGCCGACTGGGAAACAAATGCAACATTGACAGCCCTCCGTTTCTGGGGCATCAGGGTTAGGCCCCTGGACTGTCTCTGTCATTTTAGAGAGGTTTGTGGGTCTCCAAGCAGCAGCTCAGATGCCTCCAATAGAGTCTGGTGATACCGATCAAGAGCCTCCTTTCCCCTGTCACTATTGGGGTTCCAGTTGGGTTGCCTGGAGGGAAACAAAGCCTTTAATCTGTCTTCTATTTGTTCTTTCAGAACGG
>NW_006282083.1:163199-164618 GCF_000327345.1 Myotis davidii | reverse complement strand
TTAAAATGTATTCTGGCACAGGAGAAAGTTGTTTTGCTATATACAGGTAGCTTAACCCCTATACAACTGGGCTCGGACCTCTGCAGTCTATAAGTTCAATATGCAGCCTCCGGTCCTCCTAACCCAACAAGATTTCGGCTAGTCTCTGAGTCAGATTTCTCCTCTCTTGGAGAATTTCAAAGTCCTGATGGCTCCCAGGTACAGGGAGAGTGCCCTTTTCTTAACTCTGTTTATTAGTTACAGGGCCCTGCTTTCCCTGTCTTCCCACCAGTCCCCTTTATGGCAGAGCAGCGACCAGGCCTCTTCCAAGGGAGTGCACTGGAAGGGGATATTAGCCCCTCCTCTTCCAGCAGCAACAGGTACTGAACCCTTTCAGTACATTTGCAAATAGGGAGCTTTTACTAGCTCTATCTACAGTTTTCATAGATCTCAGGCTTGCTACTCTATTTCTAGGGCTGTAGGAAGGCTAGTACTAGTCACTGGCTTATGGCTTAACTGCTGTAGCCTGCAAGCCAAAGGCCTAGGTACTTTCTCGCTGCTGCTTCTTTTTTTGGGCCACTGCAGGCAGCTCAGGCATCTAGCCCCCCTTCTTTGATCATTTACTCCCCAATCTGGTCTGGAGCGGGGAATAGCACCTCGGTCTGCCTTGCTTCCCCAGATGGCTGCCTGTCTAGCCCCAGATCTAGAGGTCCGGCCTGCCGTAGTGGCACCATAGGAACTGTAGGACTGGTGTATGTCGCAAGTTCCTGCAGGTTCTTCCCCTCTCTCCCTGAAGGACCAGGGGAGCCTTTCCCTTCTGGGGCCCGGCCAAAAGAATTGTCTGTCTCTGTCCCAATTTTCCCCTCGGGAGGCAAGCCCTCATCCACCGGGGTTTCTTGGACAATATGTCAACCCAAACCTGAATATAAGGAATTTGATTAGGATGCCCTGGGCAGCTGAATATGACATAATGGACCCGGTAGGCAGCGGTCAGATCAAAAGACCCTGCATCCGGCCATCCCTCCTGGAAAGTGGGCCACTTCCGTTCACAGAATCACTGTAAATCAAAAGCATTAACATTATAACCTTTAAATCTACCCCAGAACTTTAGTTTAATACAGTAAATTACAACCTAGGTAAGAGCAACTGATAGACAGAAATCTTTATTAACTAAGTGGGCTGATTCCCCTTTAACAGTGAGCAAAGGACTCTGAGAAAAATAATTCTCGCAGCTGTCGAGAGACTATTTGCAGACTGTTAGGGGCCAGCCCAAACATTCAGCCAAGTGTATCAACAGAAAGTAGAATAAATCAAAGTAGCTCTTACTTCACACAGACCAGTAATGATTTACACTTTCTTAGTAGACCAGCCCAGGCTGGAGCTGTATCTAGTCCTTCTTTTCTGTAGTAAATTGGCTAATCCCAAACAAACAAACTTTTT
>NW_006282083.1:160618-162292 GCF_000327345.1 Myotis davidii | reverse complement strand
AAGTCCACAGAAAGTTCATAAGAACAAGGGGGTGGGGGGTGGTAAACAGAGTCACACCTGGCTGGAGCGTATCATAACACATTGTTTTTCTAAGACAATCTAGCAATTTTTCTTCCATGGTTCCTAACCCTGACACAATCCTCCATACGTCAGTTCCCCCTCCCAGCACGTTCAATTTCTCACATCCCATTTCCTTCCCTTAGCACATTCTGTAACATTCTGTAACCCTTCCATGCCGCAGTCCCTCACCCTAGCACAAAAAGCAGTGGGGTGTTGTCTGCTAGGGAGTAACAGCTGAAAATTCAGGCATCATCCTAAAGGGCCAATGCACAAAATTCCCTGGGGAGCCGCCTACCTTGTGCTCTGGCAGAGGGAGGGTGAAGTGGACTGGAGCTGTGAGAGCAGAACCCAAGGCTGGGGACTCAGAGGATAGAACTCAGAAGGCAGACATCCTAAGTTTCCTGGTCTGAGTCATTCCCTCACACAGAGTACATCTTTCCCACATAGACATCTACCTTGCCTCGGGGGAAGACAGTTGACACACCCTATTGGAAAACACCTTGCCCTGAGGACACATAAGAGATTAAAAATAACAATTAGCCTTCAGGCTAAAGCAACTGATCCACACTATTGAAAAAAAAACCCTGCCACACCTGAGGACAATTGCCTGGGGGCAATTCAAGTCAGAATCCTATAAGTCTGTAGACAGAGGCAGTCTCTGGAGGTTTTGAGTCTATGCCTGATCCAATTAATCAGAAACAGCCTTTTACTCTGTCTTTCACTAGAGATTGAGAGGTGTAGAGGATCTACCTAATACATAATCACAAAACCAAACAGGAAATGAGGAGACAAGGAAACAACCCCCAAATGAAAGAACTAGAGAATTCTCCAGAAGAGATACATGAAGCAGAGATAAGAAATTTATCTGAGCCCTAACCAGTTTGGCTCAGTGGATAGAGTGTCAGCCTGCGGACTCAAGGGTCCCGGGTTCAATTCTGGTCAGGGGCATGTGCCTTGGTTGCGGGCACATACCCAGTGGGGAGTGTGCGGGAGGCAGCTGATTGATGTTTCTCTCTCATTGATGTTTCTGGCTCTCTATCCCTCTCCCTTCCTCTCTGTAAAAAATCAATAAAATATATTTTTTTTAAAAAAAGAAATTTATCTGAATCAGAATTCAGAGTAACGATGGTAAAAATACTCAATAGCATGAAAAAGATACAGTAACTATGAAAAAAGAACAGCCTGAGATAAAGAATGATAACAGAAAAAAAAACACATTGGAAGGAATACACAACAGATTAGAAGACAGAGTTGAAAATATCACTTAGTCAGAGAACCAAAATGAAAAAAACAATTAAAAAACAGGAGGACAGTTTAAGGGAGCTGTGGGACAATGTGAAACATAACAATATTAGAATAGCAGGTGGCGGAAAAACCAAGATGGCGGCATAGGTTAATGCCGGAGATTGCTGCCTTGAATAACCAAATCAAAATACACCTAAAAGATGGAACGGACATCATCCAGAACCACAGGAAGGCTGTCTGAGTGGAAATTCTACAACTAGGAGGAAAGAGAATATCATACCCAGACTCAGAGAAGGCGCAGTGCTGAAGTGAAATACTCAGGTACAGAGTGCGCACGGAGCGGACTGGCAACGGAGGGCGCGGTTGGCA
>NW_006282083.1:156638-159469 GCF_000327345.1 Myotis davidii | reverse complement strand
AATAGAACCAGGGGTATAGAAAGGGAGTGGACTGACTATTCTTGGGGGGGAAAGGGTGTGGGGGATGAGGGAAGAGACTGGACAAAAATCATGCACCTCTGGATGAGGACAGTGGGTTGGGAGTGAGGGCGGTTGGTGGGGCGGGAACTAGGAGGAGGGGAGTTATGGGGGGGGGAAGAGGAACAAATGTAATAATCTGAAAAATAAAGATTTAATAAAAAAAAAATAATAAAAATTTTAAAAAAAAAGAATAGCAGGTGTGCCAGAAGAGGCAAAAAGGGAGAAAGGCATAGACAACGTGTTTGAAGAAATAATGGCAGAAAACTTCCCTAACCTGGTAAAGGAAGAAATCACATAAGTTCAGGAGGCATAGAGAACCCCAAAAGAAGAACCCAAACAGACCACGCCCAGACACATCATAATTTAAATGCCAAAAATTAAAGACAAAGAGACAATTTTAAAGGCAGCAAGAGAAAAGAAAACTGTTACCTACAAAGGACTTCCTATAAGGCTGACACCTGATTTCTCATCAGAAACTCTACAGGACAGAAGGGAATGGCATGAGTTACTCAAGGTAATGGAAAGCAAGGATCTGAGACCAAGATTACTATATCCAGCAAAGTTATCATTCAAAATAGACGGTCAAATAAAGAGATTCCCAGACAAAAAAAAAAAAAAAAGGCTAAAGGAGTACACCACCAGCAAGCTAGGATTACAAGAAATGCTAAAGGGATTGCTGTAGTGAGAAAAATAAACAGAGAGAGAAATCTAGGCAAACAGAATTTAAATGGCAGTAAATAAGTACCTATCAATAATAACCCTAAATGTAAATGCAGTAAATGCTTCAATCAAAAGGCATAGGGTAGCTGAATGGATACAAAAACATGACCCGATTGTATGCTCTCTACAAGAGACCCACCTCAAAACAAAAGACACACACAGGAGGAGAGTGAAGGGATGGGAAATTTTTTTTCATGAAACTGAGAAGAAAAAAAAAGCTGGAGTAGCAATACTCATATCCAACAAAATAGACTTTAAATGAAGGCCATCACAAGAGACAACAAAGGTTACTACAAAATACTAAAAGGATCGATTCAACAGGAGGATATAACCCTGGTAAACATATATGCACCCAATATAGGAGCACCTAAATATATATAATAAAAAAAACACTTCTAGAGGACTTTAACAGAGAGATTGACAACAGTACAATCATAGTAGGGGACTTTAATACCCCTCTGACTTCACTGGATAGATCTTCCAGAAAAAAACTTAACAAAGAAACAGAGACTCTAAAGGACACACTGGATCAGATGGATTTAATTGACATCTGTAGAACATTTCACCTGAAAGAGGCAGAATATACATTCTTCCCAAGTGCACATGGGTCATTCTCAAAGATAGACCACATGTTAGCACACAAAACAAGTCTCTACAAGTTCAAGAAGATTGAAATCATATCAAGCATCTTCTCAGATCACAGTGGAATGAAATTAGAAATCAACTACAGTAAAAACACCCCAAAACATTCAAACACATGGAGGCTACATAGCATGTTATTAAACACTGAATGGGTTATCAACGAGATCAAGAAAGAAATAAAAAACTTCCTGGAGCCAAAACTGGTTTGGCTCAGTGGATGGAGCGTCAGCCTGCGGACTGAAAGGTCCCAGGTTCGATTCCGGTCAGGGGCATGTACCTTGGTTGCGGGCACATCCCCAGTGGGAGATGTGCAGGAGGCGGCTGATCGATGTTTCTCTCTCATCAATGTTTCTAACTCTCTATCTCTCTCCCTTCCTCTCTGTAAAAAAAAATCAATAAAATATATTTAAAAAACAAAAACTTCCTGGAAACAAATGAAAATGAACACACAACAACCAAAAATCTCTGGGAAACAGCAAAAGCAGTCCTGAGAGTTCATAGCACTACAGGCCTACCTCATAAAAAAAGAAAAAAATCAGCAATAAATTATTTGACACTGCAACTTAAAGAACTACAAGGTCAACAACAAGAAAAGCCCAGTCTAAGTAGAAGGAAGGGAATAATAAAGAGTAGAGCAGAAATAAATAATATAGAGACTAAAAAACAATACGATAAATCAATGAAATCAAGAGCTGGTTCTTTGAAAGGATAAACAAAATTGGTAACCCATTAGTCAGACTCATCAAGAAACAAAGAAAGAGGGCCCAAATAAATAAAATCAGAAACAAAAGTAGAAAAGTAACCACTAATACCACAGAAATACAAATGATTATAAGAAAATACTATGAACAATTATATGCCAACAAGCTGGACAATGTGGATGAAATAGACAAATTCCTAGAAAAATACAATCTCCCAAAACTGAATCAGGAAGAATAAAAAAATCTGAATAGGCAAATAATAACTGATGAAATAGAAGCAGCAATCAAAAAGCCTAGGTCCAGGTGGCTTCACAGGGGAGTTTTAAACCAAACATTCAAAGAACTAACACCTATACTCTTCAAACTATTTCAGAAAATCTAAGAGGAAGGAACAGTCCCAAAGTCTTTTTATGAGGCCAATATTATCCTAATTCCAAAACCAGATAAAGACACTACAAAGAAAGAGAATTACAAGCCAATATCCCTGATGAACATAGATGCTAAAAATCCTCAACACAATATTAGCAAATCGGATCCAGCAATATATTAAAAAGATAATACACCATGGTCAAGTGGGATTTATTCCAGGGGTGCAAGGCTGGTACGATATTCCCAAATCAATAAACTTGATACATCAGATAAACAGATTGAAAGACAAAAATCACATGATCATATCAATAGATGCAGAAAAAGCATAAGACAAAATCA
>NW_006282083.1:150996-156497 GCF_000327345.1 Myotis davidii | reverse complement strand
GACTTAATGAATAAATTTGGTAATGTAGCTGGTTACAAAATTAACACCCAGAAATCTATGGCTTTTTTATAAACCAACTAGAGGCCTGGTGCACAAAATTTATGCATTGGAGGGGGGGGTCCCTCAACCTGACCTGTGCCCTCTCACAGTCCAGGAGCCCTCGGGGGATGTTCAACTGATGGCTTAAGCCCATCAGATTTATGGCACAGGCTCTTAACAAGAGTGATTGCTATGCCTGCGCTGCTGGATGGCCACAAGTGCAGGTAGTTCCATTTCTTCTTGGATGGGGTACTGATCCGGCAGGATGTATTGCATGCTGGCCTTGTATCAAGACAAGGATGAATGGGGAAATGAGACCTGTAGGAGTCTGTCCTTGCTCTTTCCCACTTTGTGAAGATCAGACCCTCAGGGCAATCCCCTCTTTCTCTATAGAGAATGTGGACTATTCCTCTTGCCTCTCAAGGCAGGGGCAGAATTCACTAGACCCCTTGGGAGAGCTGACCACTTGCACCAATGTCTTAAACATCACGAATGGGTCAAACATTGGCAATTACTCGGCTCTCTGCATACCCCAGGCTGATGTCTGGTGGTATTGTGGGAAAAGGAACCTCCATAACTCATTACCATCCAACTGGACTGGGACCTGTGCCCTAGTTCAACTGGCCATTCCACTCACCCTGGCATTCCACTGAGAATCCTGACAGAATTGTCACAGGGAATGAAGAGCAGGGGCAGGATCTTTTGACTCCAATATTTATATTGATTCAATAGGAGTCCCGATGCGGGGTGGTGGGCTGGTCCCTAATGAATTTAAGGCCTGGAACCAGATAGCCACTGGATTTGAGTCTACACATTTCTAGTGGTCCACTATCAATAAAAATGTGGACTGGATTTACTACGTCTATTATAATCAGCAGAGGTTTACAATTACACATGGGATGCTCTTCAGGTGTAGCTATTCAGTTGGATGCCACTAGTGGCCGGATGGCTTGGGAAAACAAGACAGCACGAGACATGATACTGTCAGAGAAAGGAGGTGTCATGTTATGTTGGGAGGAAAATGCTGTACCTTTATTCCCAATAACACAGCTCCCCATGGCACAATCACAAAGGCCCTCTGGGGACTGATGACTTTGGCTAATGAACTGGCAGAAAATACCAGCATCGATGAACCCTTCACAGGATGGTTGGAAGGATGCTTTGGAAAATGGAAAGTCTTAATAGCCTTGATTCTTACATCTCTCATCATTGCAGCAGGAGTCCTACAGTGGTAAGGTGCTGTATTATCCCCTGTGTAAGAGGATTAGCACAGAGACTAATTGAGGCAGCTATTAACAAGCAGATGCCCATGACCTATCAGCAAAATAATTTGCTATTATTAGAAACTAAATTGGACTGACTCTACCACGATGAGGAAAGTCAACAGAGAGCAATTTGAAAAATGAAAAATACAAGTGTGTAAATAAGACCAATAAAAGTAAAAAGAAAAGAGGAGGGGATTTGTTAGAAATAAAGCCAGAGGTGTTCCATCTTCAAGGCAAGGCATTTAGCCCAGAAGGGAAAATCCTGCATGGCGGCCTGTGGACTGACAAGGCTCATGCACCTGGACAGCCCCCGGGCAAACAGGGTGTTAGAAAGAGCCCAACAGGGGAGGATGGGTCACGATGAAGTGAGGAAGTCTACACTGTCAGAAGGCACACACCCCAGGAGGCCTCCCACCACAGACACAAAGGGAGGTGGAGACAGACCAAAGCCCACAGCCACTTTTTAAACAGCCCAATAGGAAACTCAAGTGACATCCCATGGTGCTCAGCCAATGAGGAACCGGGGAGGGGCTCACGCACTAGGGATAAATTGCTTATTGTAACTGCCCCAGGTGTGCCTGCATACCAGACACCTGATCTTGTAAGACATTAAAAGTTTCACTTTTGCTGCACTTCATGTCTCTGAGTCCATTATTTGAGTTTGGACAGGTGAGCACATTTCTCTCACAATTCAACTGTGCTCTTTATGAACCAATTCTAAGAATTTCCTCTAGAGGTACACACACACACACACACACACACACACACACACACACACCCTGATAGTTTTGTTGTTTAAATATTTCAGCCTTGAGATTGGTACAATAAGGCAAAACCCCATTCATTCATAACAACTGGAATAAGTTAACTTGTTCAGATGTCTAAAACTTTAAGATTCTTTCCCTTTGTTTTGTTTAGTCTTAGGCAGTTATGGGCTGTGTTTACATTTCTGATGATCTGTTAGAAAGGCCTTGGAAAGTTAATGAGGAGGCTCTAAACTTCTATTTGACTGAAAAATCAGCTTACAGTTGTGCCAAATTCCTGATCAGAGTTATTAAATTTTTTGAAATATCTTGTCAGGTTTCAGGCAGGACAAACATTAAGAAATGTTAAAGTACCTACTCAGATGGCCAGTTTCTTTTTTGAATTCTTTTACAGAAATTATCTTTATCTTTTAGAAACTTCTGCTTATCAATTAAAGAATATATTTCATTGTTCCCAAGAGGATTGGATGCCCGCCCTTATGAAATCTTTTTCTATGACAAACTGCATAGCAGGCAAAGGCAAGGAGGAGAAACAAAAGACCCTTCACTTTTCCCTATTGTTTCTTCTTTCAAATATGTGATTGTACTAACTCTTTCCATATGAAAGAATTCTCCTCATTTAAAGAAAAAAAAGTTAACCAAAACCAAAAACAAACAAAAAAAGAGCTCTCAACCAAATGAGTACTCCTTCATCCGGGAAACCCCTGTGAGCTACTTATCCCCATGGCGCTTCTTACAAGAGTAAGACCTCTGAAATGCCCCTCCTCCCTGTGAGGTGGCAGCTCCTGCACACTGCACACCTGCACCAGGACATTCACCACAGGACAATCACCCACACCCTGAGGGGAAAACCCTCCTGGTCTCCACCAAAAAGGAGGGACTTCCAAACCTCAGAGGGCTTCTTTAGTGAAGGAGAAAGTGGCCCATGGAAGTCAGGAGCACACAAGAGGCTCTATTGGTACCACACCTGGTTCCAGGGGACGCTAGTCCATGAAGGTGAAACCATTTCAGATCCCACTCCTACAATCAGACACGTTAACCTAAAAATCAAAGCCCAGACTGAAAGGAAATAACCATTTATTTGAGATTTTAAAAATAGCTATTTGAGAAGCACAATTCAGGCAGAAACCCAAATAGTGCTCCAACTGGGAGACAGAAGCAAGGCAAGGTGTATCTATGAGAAAGGGAAGGGGGACAATTACATCAGTAGAGGGAAAGCGCTGCTATTCGTGCAGAAAACACAGTGACACTGATTCTAAAAAATGTGAGTTTTTTTGAATCCTCACCAGAGGATATTTTTTCCACTGATTTTTTAGAGAGAGTGGAAGGTAGAGAGAGGAGGGGAGGGGGGAAAGAGAAACATCCACGTGAGAGAGACACTTTAATTGGTTGCCTCCTGCTTGGCCCCAACTGGGCTGGGAATCAAACCCATGACCCTTCGGTCCATGGGCCGATGTTCTAACCATTGAGAAATCTGACCAGGGCAAGAATGTTTTTAATTTTTAGTTTGGTAGTCACCAGTTGGTGGCCATAATATGTGCTTTCTTGTTATCTTTGTAAACAGTCCTTTGGGACACAATCTTGACTTAGACCCAGTTCAAAGGTTATTTTGCCCTGTTTTAATATTGCAGAAAGTTGAGGCATAAGACATGCAAGGCAATTCCCCTGGGATGATAGCTCTGATTCCATTTTAAAGTGACACTGTTGACATTTTTTTTTTACAGAACTTATAACTTGTGTAATTGACCACTAATTGTAAATGCAAAACTAAAGTGAACTATAACTTGCAATAAAACACCACCAACAAAACCCTCTTTACATATAGTTGCAGCTATCAGTATTTTGTGATACAGCAGATGCAATACTTAATAATATATTTCTTATAAATAACAGTAGCAATGAACTATACAGTCTGTTTATCTGTGTTGAAATCCTGTTTGTGTGTGTGTGTGTGTGTGTGTGTGTGTGTGTGTGTGTGTTGCCAAGCCCACAATAAAATATCTAGAAAGTTCATAGCTTTTTGTAAAGTGCTTTTAATTTAGAGTTTCAATGTGGATAGCATAGCTTCAGTATCAGTTAATGTTCTTGCATTAATAATTTAAAAATATTAATGCTTATGACCTACAGGAACAAGGGCCCTTGGTAATTATAAAGATTCTTTCTAGAGAAGCTAATTTGGAACAATCCAGGCAAAGGCCTATCTCAAGGAACCTTTTGAGGGCTTTCCTAATTCCAAGTTTGTAACAATTCAATTACAATGTTGAGTGCCTATTATTTGTAAAGCTCAGTATGGCCTAAAGCAGAGAAGCTTGGGCTCATCATGTGAAAGAAGTTGGGTAGGTGGTGATATTAGAGGGAGTCGGTTCGGTTAGAATTTTAGAGCCTGGACATAGAAATCAGAACCACTGGGTTTCAATTTCCCTTTCACCACTCACTAGCTGTGTAATCCTTTGCAAACCAGGGGACATATAATGCCTACTTTATAGATCTGTCAGGAGGGGGAAATAATATCAGTGTAAATGATTGTGTACTGTGCTGGCACATATAAGTATTCAGTTAATCTCTGTGCTACACAAGACCTCTTATTTTGTCTTTATCAAAACTCCCAGATTTAAACAGAGTGTTTTTTATTTTATTTGTTCCAGTTAATGCATTTTTTCTGAATCCTAGTTAATTTCCAATACTCATGAAAAATTGGAGGTTGACAAAGCTTTTGAGTTATCTGGTCCACTGTCTCAGGACAGGACTTTCCCCCCTCCTTCACTTATACTTAAAACCAGGAAATAAATGCTGTGTCCTGGATTATTCTAGCTATTATTGGAATAGCATGATATAAAATGAGAGGAAATATATGTAAGCAAAGAGATTAATTGGAGAGGTTCTGGGAGAGTATGAGGAGCATAGACTAAAGGGAAGAGAAGGAAAAATGAGACAGGGAAGAGGACTTCAAACAAGTCTAAGGAGAAAATTCAAGACAGGGGAAAGTATAGAGGGACTGTAATTTGTCAATACAGGCACTAACTGGGTTTAAGAGTCAGACATTCTGGGTTCTGATAATTGTAAAATACATGATTATTATAAGACTAGAGCAGGGGTGGGCAACCTTTTTTTTTAATTGTATTTTTTATTACAAAGGGTATTACATATGTGTCCATTTTTTCCCCCTGCCCAAGACATCCCCTAGCCTCCCCTATCCCCCAGTGTCTTATGTCCATTGGTTATGCTTTATGTATGCAATACAAGTCCTTTGGTTGATCTCTTACCCCGCTACCTCCTGCCCCCCAACCCTCCCCGGCCTTCCCGCTGCAGTTTGACAATCTGTTTGAGGAAGGGAGGAAAAGTTTAATTCAATAAGTAAATATTAAGTGGCTTAAAATAGTAACTAAATGAAAAAAATTCTCCAACTGAATAATGAAGGTGGAAGAAAATAGAA
>NW_006282083.1:138134-143131 GCF_000327345.1 Myotis davidii | reverse complement strand
ATGTCGTGACCTTCAGAGATATGCACGAGCTACTACTCTCATCCATCAGGCTACTCCTATTACGAGACTTAACAAAATTCATCACTGAGACCAAAGATTCACAAGCATATGTGGATGAAACCAAAACACTGGTCGGATCTAGGAAGGCAGGGAGAGTTAAGGCAGAGTCATAGAAATTGCTCTTCCCCTCTCTCATCAATCCATGTGTATGGTCTTTAAGATAACTTGTTATGTAAAATTATTTATCTAAGATGCACCTACACTGAATTAATCTGAAAAATAAAAAAATTCAAATGTTCACAAAAATTGTAAATGGAAGATTATAGGAGAGGGTTTCACATGCCAGTAAAAGTTACTGGAGTGCCATGTTTGGCACGTGTGCCAGGGGTTGCCCACCCCGGACTAGAGGCCTGGTGCACAAAATTCATGCACTTGGTGTGTGTGTGCGGGGGGTTGGGGGGGTCTCTCAGGCCAGTTTGTGCCCTCTCGCAGTCCAGGAGCCCTCAGGGGATGTTGGACTTAGGCCCGAGGGAGCGAGCCTAAGCCATCAGTTGGACATCCTCAGCACTGCCTCAGAGGTGGGAGAGGCTCCTGCCACTGCTGCTGCACTCACCAGCCATGAGTCCAGCTCAGGGCTTCTGGCTGAGTGGTGCTCCCCCTGTGGGAGTGTACTGACCACCAGGGAGCAGCTCCTGCATTGAGCATCTGCCCCATGGTGGTCAGTGTGTGTCATAGCGACTGGTCGTTCTGCTGTTTGGTTGATTAGCACATTAGCCTTTTATTATATAGGATGTATTGCTTAACTGCTCTGAGTCGTATTCTTCAGAGTTCATAGTGCAGATTGAAAGAGATTAGTTGGACCTGGCCTGCATGGCTCAGTGGTTGAGCCTTGATCTGTGAACCAAGGAGGTCACCGTTGGATTCCCATCAGGGCCCGTACCCAGGTTTCGGGTTTGATCCCCAGTGTGGGGTGTGCAGGCAGCAGCCCATCAATGATTCTCTCTCATCACTGATGTTTCTTTCTCTCTCTCCCTCTCCCTTTCTGTCTGAAATTGATACACACACACACACACACACACACACACATATATATAATTTTGAGAGAGAGAATAGTTGGATGGACTCTCTGCAAATAAAAAAACTCTATTCAAATAAAGAACTATAGAGAGAGGAAGAGGGAGAGATAGGTGGAGAGGGAGAGGAGTGGTGGGGAGAATTGTTAGCCAAGCAGATGAGAACTAAGGAAAACCACAGTAAAGACGTTGCTTGACTGCCCCGTGACTGCTCCAGCATGCCGAGCATTGACTACTTGCCAGATACATTCGTTCTTAGAGCGTTACAGAATTTGATGTTATCCTCACAGTATTTCTGTGAGGCTCAGTCCTACTGTTAGCCGCATTTTATAGAAGAGATAGCTGAAGCACAGAGAGGTTTTATAATTTTCCCAGTCTTACAGCTGGGAAGTGGCCGAGAAGGGATTCAAATGCAGGCCTCTACCTGGGAAGCCGATGCTATTAAAATCATCTCTAAGTGAAAGGACAGAACAGGACTGATAGCTGTGTCCTTAACCCCTCTTCCAAGAAAAAGCTGCAGAATGTATCAGTTACTCAGCCTTCCCTTATCTTGGCCAATGGGAAAGTAGCCCAAGGCCAAGAGTATGCTAGCCACCACCCTGTCTTTGTGTAACCAGACCCTAGCTGCACCCTGCCCTTGCGTCACTAGCCCCTGGCCCTCACTCAATCAACCAGAATCGGCCAAATCAGTGGTCAGAGTGTGCCCCCACCCCCCAACCCCAAGCGCTATAAATTCTTTGTTCCTTTGGGACTCAGGGCTCTCTCTTACATCCAGTAATGGAGGCGGGGGGGACCAAGTCCCAGGCTTGAATAAAAGACTCTATGCTTTTGAATCAGTTTTGGTGCTCCCTGGTGGATCTTTGGGGGGTCTTGAAATCTGGTCATAACATTTGGGGGCTCGTCTGGGACCCCCAAGACTCATGAGGGACCCCAATCTGGAGAGTCTTACTGACCGTAGTAAGTGTCTGTGTGTTGTCTATTCTGTTCTCTGTGTTCTGTCCTGTGTGAGCTCACTTCTGAAATCTGTAGTGCCCGTAATGGCCTAGGAGGATGCACTGGGGGGCTATGGGGGGACGCCCCGATCCTCCATCTGGAGGGGCCGAGAAACCCCTCAATCTGAGATGAGGCGGGTCGCTCCTGCCAGTTGGCGCATGGCCATCGTCTAATCTGTAGTTTTGCTTCCATGGAGTTGGAAGACTGTATTTGTCTGTGTTTGTGTGTTTTTTTTTTCTGTTTTCTCTGGACTTACTGGACGGACATTATGGGACAGCCTCAAACTACTCCTTTAAGCATTATGGTCGCTTTAAAGTCAAGGGCTGGGCCAAACCTGCTTGCCAGCCTCAGGTGTGGTTTTCCAGAACTGCTGGGAACTTGGGACCTTGAAACTTACTGAATTCAAATGATAAAAAAACTTTTGTCTTGCATTTTTGAAGTTTATTCTTAAAAATGTTACTTATTGAGAAATGCTGAAGATTTGACTTGCCAGCTAAAAGTTTTAGATTCAGATTGAATTGGGAAAAACTGTGTGTTGTGGTAGCTAAATGCCTTTGCTGAATGAATGTCTGATGAAAGTGTGTGAGTGTGGAGGGAGGGGGCCTGCCCTCTCCTCTCCTTTGTGTGGCTCCACAACTTTGGTCAGGTGGGCATCTGAGTGAGGATCTGTGAAAACAGGTCACCCCCTCCCTTGTCTGTCTCTCATCACTGATCATCATGGGGTCGGGCTATTTGCTTAGAAAATTAACAAAGTAGCAAATTTCAAAGAACTTGTTATTCATGGTTTTTTTTTTATCTCCTTGGTGGACACAGCTCCTCAGGGAGGAGATATTTACTGCCTGTGACTGTATTTTGTTTAACTTGCTGTTTTCAATTGTTTATTAGGATCCTCATAGAGGGCATAACTGGTCTTTCCCTTCCTCCCTCAACCGGATTCTGAAAGCATCTGTAACTGGATTTCAGATGGTCTCCAGGCTTTCTGTCTGCAAGAAACCTCCCTATGCACCTGTTATATTTCCAGGCCGACTCTGTGAGGAAAAGCAATGGGCCTGGGCTGAGACAAGGAGGGTGGGGGTGTTGGCAGTTAAGTTATTGGCTGCAGACCTAACAGGTCTTATCAATAAACTTCAAGGTCACAAAAAGTAACTGTAAACACAGTAGTCTTTCTCTGCCCTGGGTTATTCTTTTTAACACTTCCAATGCTAAATTAGACCGATACCTGTTCTTAGTTTTATCACAAAAGGTCTAGATATATCTTAAGAGTAAAAGTACATTTAAAATATGTTTATAAATATTAATCTAAAATTGCTGAATATTCACTTTTGGTAATCATTAAAGGATTAAGCTTTCTAAGAATAAAAAAAAAAAACAAAAAACTAAACTCCCGCTAGAAAAGTGGAGGAGGAACAAAACTAGAGTCCTCAGCTGCCCTGGTGATTTAGAACTGTTTTGTTAGGCAGACTCAGCCCCTGAGAGCCAGGTCAAAGAAGGGGGGGCTGAATGCCTGAGCTGCCCGCAAGGCCCGGAGCTCCTGGTGGAGAAGAAGCGGTGCACGGATCAATGAGAGCCTACAGGAGCTGCGGCAGCTGCTGGCAGGCACCGAGGTGAGGCTTGCGGGCCGGTGCCCAGGGGATGCTGATTGAGCGGATGGGGGTCAGGGTATAGCCTGGCCTCACCTCCCTTCCCCACCTGACACCCCCGCCGGTGCAGGCGCAGGCTAAGCTGGAGAACGCCGAGGTGCTGGAGCTGACGGTGCAGAGCATGATGGGGGAGTGCTGCAGGACAGGGCTTGCTGGCGCGAGCAGCTACAGGCAGAAGCCAGCGAGCGCTTAGCTGCCGGCTACATCCAGTGAACCCCCTGCTTGAGTCCATACCACTGCAAAAGGGCAGCAGCTTCCGGGATTTGCTGGGGGACGCTCTGGCTGAGCCCCTGGGAGACCCTAGGCAGAGCAGCTGGCTCACAGGAGGGGCTGATATCCAGTTTGCTGGGCAGAGGTCCAAGCCCAGTTATATAGGGGTTAAGCTACCTATGGACAGCAAAGCAACTTTCTCCTGTGCCAGAATACATTTTAAGAAAATTGAATGCATGATAGACCAGTAAGCTGGGACAAATAAAATAGGGAAACTGAGCAGAAATTCTATCTTCCCTAAACCAATGACACTTGGGAGTAAATGCTTTGAATTTGCCTCCCTAAACAAAGGTTAAATCGTTTATGTCAATCTGATTAGTGTCATTTGTTGTCCACACCCAGGGACAAATGAAGTTAGAAAATAAACCTTATTTTGATTAGTTCTTTTATTCAGGAGGAGCCAACCCAGTCCCTCCCTACAACATGAATAATAAAATGTATGTTAAGGAATTTTAAAATTGCTCAAACCTCGCTGCCTTGGGTCCAGTTCTGCATGTATAAGAAGGGACAGAGTAAAGTTTAGTAGCAGGCCAGAAGAAGAAGCTGGCAAGGCCATCCAAACCACCCAGCCGCTATTGGCCAGAGCCGCCTGAGGCAGACCTCCTCGGACTGACAACAGCTGACTCTGACTAGGAAAGACTGGGCTTTGTCTAACTGGGCCCCCATGAGCTACTCGTCAAAATGAAGATCGGGGACCAGACTGTGAACATTAAACCACTTTTGGTTTAAACCACATGGCTCAGCACAGCCTTGCCTAGGTGAAAAGATCTTTCCAATAATCCTGTCCTTAGCAGTGCCAAGAGAGGAAGAATAGAGACTTTATACCCCCCAGCCAAAGGCCCCCACATCTGTTCTTGTCAGGCCCCCATCAGGGGACTTGGGCAGTGTTCCTGTTATCTGCCAAAATTCCCAAGACTGTAAAAGTACTTGTTCACTGAAAAGGTGTAAATGTGAATGTTTATTTGATATTTATATATCTACTTAGGTATAAATATTTGTAAAATAAATCTTTGCTGTTTTT
>NW_006282083.1:136212-137723 GCF_000327345.1 Myotis davidii | reverse complement strand
GACCCCAGGACTCACCCCAACTTGAAAAGGACTATACCTGCAGAAAATTGTATAATAGACTCAGATGATGCCTGCATCTTCATAGACATGGCTTCAGAAAGACAAGGACAATTTTACCTCATATAGAAAGGTCAAAGAGTGGACTTTAGTCACCTCCTTAAAATGTTTGTATAGCCCTGCCATATCTCATGGTTAGTAGCGGAGGATTTAGCTGCCTGAAGCGGCCATGCTGCCAATATTATGTTTCATTATATTAACATGTTGTATTAACCTTTGATTCTCTTGCAGGTTTGAATGTAGCTGTCAGCAGTTGCTGTAGACCTATGTTGGTCTACAGTCCTTAATAGTCTCTGGGAGTAACTGGCAAGTGTTCAGTTTCCCATACTAAAGGCCATTGTTATGGCCATATGTTAACTGTCCTGGAAAGGGACTATGTGGGGTGAACCCCAAAAGTAAAGGATGTCTAGCTGCCAAGAGGGCAGGTGCCCAACCTGGCAAAGAAGAATACCCATCAGGTTTTGGTCTCTATTAAGAGACAGTTAACAGTTGGCAGCCTGTATACTATCTTGCAGGCCTGCGTGACCATGCCCATGTCAGGGGTGGTACATACCTCAACTGTAAAAGAAAACTAGAAAAGGCCTGTTTGAAATAGAAGGTCTAAGGCATAGTTATACATTTTTAAAGGACATAGAAAGAAAGTTTAAAAGCATATTTGAAAGTATAAAATTTAAAAAGATTATGTATGTAATAAAAAAAAGAAAAATGTAAAAAAAATTAATCAAATAGTACAGGCCAGTAAGCCAGAGAGAGTAAATAATTTACATTCTGCCTCCCTAAACAGAGGGTAAATAGTTATGCCAAAGTACTTGGGGTGGGGGGGGACTGATAAAAGAAATCCAACAATTACTGTTTTGTTATAACTCTGAAAAGTCCATGAAAAGGGACTGGCAAGAAAAATCAGAAGATCTTAGAGCAGATCAGTATGTTTTTCCCCTTATATAATTCCTCTGAAATCTGGCAATGCTTAATAAGTCATGGCAATACATTTCTTTGCATGAAATCAATAAGACCGGTTTTCAATAGTGGTTTTATTGACCAGAAACTTTGACTTGAGTATTATGTTTTGGAGTATCAAAGAGCGCTGTCTGAACTCTGAAGACTGGAAGTCAATAAGAGGGCCATAGGAGAAAGCCTGGTATCCTGCTTGGGAGCCCTAAAATGGCTGGTTCTGGAGTATCAGGCCCATGCCCTACCATCACTGATGGTTGGTCAAGAGTAGAAGGGGAGCAATAAAGGCATCTCTGCGGAACCCCCATGTACTCTGGGCCGTGACGAGTAGGAGGGCTACTGAGATGGGCCTTAAAGCCTAGAACATGGCCCTGGGTAGAGCCATTGCAGGTGAGGGATTCACCTAACTCAGCAGATACTGCAGGCAGGCCTAATGGCAGCTGGATGGCTTGGCTTCCTGGCCCTACGGGGCACACTAAAATCCAATCATGAAATTCCAGCAA
>NW_006282083.1:134282-135365 GCF_000327345.1 Myotis davidii | reverse complement strand
TAACTTTTTCTTATTGTTAGAAAATTAAAAATTAAGATATGCACCTAGTGGTTCCTCAAGGTTGCTACACCTTAAACTCACCAGAAGGCTTTAACCAAAACACAGACTACTACGTCTTACCACTGGGGATTTTGATTTGGAAGTTCTGGGGCAAGACCCAGGAATTATAGTGTAAAAAATAAATTTCAAATACTTTTGAAAGGACAGAACAGGACTGATAGCTGTGTCCTTAACCCCTCTTCCAAGAAAAAGCCGCAGAATGTATCAGTTTCTCAGCCTGCCCTTATCTCAGCCAATGGTAAAGCGGGGGAAACTAGCCCAAGGCCAAGAGTATGCTAACCCCCCCCCTGTCTTTGTGTAACCAGACCCTAGCTGCACCCTGCCCTTGCGTCACTAGCCCCCGGCCCTCACTCAACCAACTGGAATCGGCCAAATCAGTGGTCAGAGTCTGCCCCCACCCCCGACCCCAAGCCCTATAAATTCTTTGTTCCCTTGGGATTCGGGGCTCTCTCTTGCATCCAGTAATGGAGGCAGGGGGGGGGGTGATCAAGTCCCAGGCTTGAATAAAAGACTCTATGCTTTTGCATCGGATTTGGTGCTCCCTGGTGGATCTTTGGGGGGTCTTGAAATCTGGGCATAACATTAGCACCCCAAAGGGTTGGGTGCCTCTGAGGCAGACACATGCCCTGGTTTTTCCAAGTTATGCAGGAGCGCATGGACAAAGTCCTGCTCCCAGCTCTCTTCTCTTCACCAATAGCGTCTCATCTCCTTGGAGATAGCGGTGGGGCGGGACTTCCTCTCCCACGTAGGAGCACTTCCGCCGTGATCCGGAAGCGCTGGGGTAACAGAACGGTGCCGGCGAGGGAAGATTTCTGGAGGGTCTGAGTGGGGTGGCGGCGATGCTCACGCCGGCGTTCGACCTCAGCCAGGACCCTGACTTCCTGACCGTCGCCATCCGCGTGCCCCACGCTCGGGTCTCCGAGTTCGACGTCTACTTCCAGGGCGTCGACTTCAAGTTCTACGCCAAGCCGTATTTCCTCAGGCAAGTGGGCCACGAGTCCCTGGCGGGTTTCGCCGCTCCCC
>NW_006282083.1:132132-133991 GCF_000327345.1 Myotis davidii | reverse complement strand
CTACCGCGCGCCTCCTCCCCGGCCGGCTCGCGCCTTCCCGGGGCTGAACCCACCTCCGAGGTGTCCTCCCTTCCCCATTCACTCACCCACTTCTCTGATGGATTTGTCATTCCATGGTGTCTACCAGACGTGGTTTTCAGGCTGGGGATGTGGTTGTAGCGGGGACAGAAAAGTAAGTAAACTCAGCTGCAAGTCGTAGGAAGTGCTCTGTAGGGAAGACATGGCGGAGGACGCCTGTTTCTGTGAGCGGATGTTGGACGCAGGCAGGACTGGAGATGGTGATGGTGTCAGCACACAGTGACTGAAGTTTCACCCCAGTCGGTGCTTTCTGTGAATGACCTCCTTTGATTTTAGGAAAGTCCGGCAAAATAGGTTCTATTATTTACCCCTGGTACATCGAGCGGCTAGCCGCTAGAGGCTCAGAGAAAAGCTCTTAAATGAGATGGGGCTGTAAAATAAAGGCAATAAAGTAAAAATTTCAAAGTAAAGATCACTCTGCTTACGTGGGGAGTTTTGATGAAGACAAGAAGAGGTGATGTGCGGAACAGTTTAGAGAGCACTTCCTCTTCCCGCAGGGGATGCATTCCCTGGGGGCAGAGGCTGGCAGGTGGGCAGGTCTGAGTCCTGTGACTTTGGGCAGGTTATTCATCTTAGTTTCCTAATTTGTAAAATGGGACTAATGTTAGTGATCTTAAAGAGCTGACATGAAGATTGAGATAATGCATACATAGTCCTTATTATCATGCCTGGTATGTATCCAGGTGTTCAATCATTAGTCGGTATTATTTACTAAGGGTTTGTTCTGTTATCTGTTGCTGCATAACCAAGAAACTCAGTGGTATAAAACAACAGCCATTTAACTCCCTGTCCTGGCTTCTGTGTCAGGAGCTTGGCGCGCTGCTCTGGCCAGTTCAGTCGCGGTCCCAGGTGGCTGGGTCTGGAACAGCCTGAGCACCTGGCGTGGTGGGCGGGTGAGGAGCCGCAGGAGCCTGCGGGGTCTTTGCAGGGCCCAGTTGTGATTCCTTCAGGGAGTTGGAGCGCTAACAGGGTGTCTGAAGTTTTTGAAAGTATTCTAATCTTTTATTACTTAATCCCAGAAGTCAGTGTCACTTCTGCTTTATTGTGATGGTTAAAACAGTTCCAGAAGCCACTCATTTTAAAAGGGAGGGCACATACTATAGACCCCACTGCTGGGAGGAGGGATGTGAAATGGGCCATCTTTGAAAATACAATTGGCTGCATTCTATCAAAGGCGACTAAAACCTCACCCCTCTCCTTGCGGAATTGAGAGTCCAACAAGGGAGGCAGATCTGTGAACAAATAGGATTTCACTATTATGTAGTAAGAACTTATACTTCTATGGAGTCTAGGGGAAGGGAGCTGGTAAAAGTTAACATCTTTTAAATGCTCTTTGCATTACCATTCTTTCTTTTAGTAACCCTGGGATAGATTCTGTTATTTTACGTTTTTTACAGATAAAGAATATGAGCCTTGAAGTTAGTTAACTTGTATGAATCAAGTTAGAGAGTTGGTAAATGGCAGAGCTGGGATGCAATTCAGATTCTGATAGTAAAGTTAGTATTTGTAACCATTATAACTAATTTATAAACTGACTCCTTATATTGGGTTTAGGAGGGATATTGGCTTGGAAAATGCATTGTAGCTCCAGGAAACATCGGGATCAATGGTAATGAAGTTGGGAAGCCCTGGGCCCTTTGGGGTCTACCAAGTTTTATTATTATTACTACTAGAGGCCCAGTGCACAAAAATTTGTGCACTTGGGGGGAAGGGGGGTCCCTCAGTCCGGCCTGTGCCCTCTCGCAGTCTGGGACCCCTCGGGAGATAACGACCTGCTGGCT
>NW_006282083.1:130399-131673 GCF_000327345.1 Myotis davidii | reverse complement strand
GTTTCTGGCCTTTGCTTACAATGTTGCGATTGTGCTGGCTGAAGTCCAGTGGTATTTGTTACAGAGTTTCTGAAACTGCTGGCTCAGAGGCCAGCAGCCGCAGGTGTGGAACTGTTGGAGTCCTCCGTCACTGAGGCAAGCAAGCCTCATGTTAGTTTCAAGCTGCCTGGCTGCTGGCCGCCATCTTGGCTGACAGTTAATTTGCACATCTCGCTGATTAGTCACTGAAAAGGGTAGCAGTCGTACGCCAATTACCGTGTTTCTCTTTTATTAGTGTAGATTATTTTTATTGTTAGAAAAGGAAGCAAGGGAGAGGCGGGTATGAGAGGAAAGGAGGCTCAGATTTTAATTTTGGAATGGAACGGTGCTGGCTTGATATGCTTCATGATGAGTTTAAGCTAGTTAGTGTTGGGGCAGTCATGGAAACTTTTTCAAATAAAAAAGTGACAAATCTATTTTATTTTATTATTATTATTTTTAATTCTTTATTGTTGAAAGTATTATATATGTCCCCTTTTCCCTCCATTGTCCTCTCCCAGCCTGGTCCTTCACCTCCCACCCCCCATTGTCTCTGTCCATTGGTTATGCTTATATGCACACAAGTTCTTTGGTTGATCTCATCCCCAACCCACTCCCCTTTCCCTCTGAGGTTTGACAGTCTGTTCCATGATTCTGTGTCTCTGGATCTGTTTTTGTTCATCAGTTTATGTTGTTCATTATAGTCCACAAATGAGTGAGATCCTGAGATACTTACCTTTCTCCGACTGGCTTATTTTGCTTATTATAATGCTCTCCAGGTTCCTCCATGCTGTTGCAAATGGTAAAAGTTTTTTCGTTTTTATACCAGCATAGTATTCCATTGTGTAGGTATACCACAGTTCTTTAATTCACTTATGGGCACTTAGGCTGTTTCCAAATCATAGCTATTGTAATTGTGCTGCTATTGTTCATAGGGATATATATGTTCATAGGGATATATATGTTTTTTCTGATTGGTGTTTCTGATTTTTTGGGATATATTCCTAGGAGTGGGATTACTGGGTCAAATGGGAGATCTATTGCCGGGAGCCGGTCCATCCTTGCTGTTTCAAGGGACCTGGCATATATGGCATACTGTTCTTAATATGTTTGCTCACCTTCTTGGCACTATGTGTTTTAACCAAGGTCACCTCTCTGAGAAAGATTGTTTCCCCAGGTAGGGATTTTTCCCTGAAGTTAGGGAGGGAATAAAACCCCCTAACTAAGTGCCAGGCGGGTAGTTACTCACTGTAACT
>NW_006282083.1:128834-129836 GCF_000327345.1 Myotis davidii | reverse complement strand
GAGCCTGCAGAACATGGCTGGAGAACCTAGCAAGAGAACATGGACACAGAACTTGGCTGGAGATTGTGGCTAGAGATCCTGGCAAGGCTGCTGATCAACTGAACGCTGTCTCCGAGTCTTTCCTTCTTCGCCGACTCCGTCCACACCTTTGGGGACCCCTGGACCTGCTGGGGCTGGACCCCAGCAATCTATTTTTAATTTTTTGAGGATACAACATACTATTTTTCACAGTGGCTGCACCAGTCTGCATTCCCACCAGCAGTGAAGGAGGGTTCCTTTTTCTTCACATCCTCGTCGGCACTTGTTTGTTGATTTGTTGATGATAGCCATTCTGACAGGAGATGGTACCTCATTGTCATTTAGTACCTCATTTGGTACTAAATGGTACCTCATTTTCACCGTTTGGATGATTAGTGACTTTGAGCATGTTTCCATATGTCTCTTGACCTTCTGAATGTCCACTTTCGAAAAGTGTCTATTTAGGTCCTTTGCCCATTTTTGATTGGATCGTTTATCTTCCTTTTGTTAAGTTGTATACGAGTTCCCTATAAATTTTGGAGATTAAACCCTTATCAGATGTCACATTGGTAAATATGTTCTCCCATGCAGTGGGTTTTCTTGCTGTTGTGTTGATGGTTTCTTTTGCTCTGCAGAAGCTTTTTACTTTGAGGTAGTTCCATTTGTTTATTTTCTCCTTAGTTTTCATTGTCCTAGGACAGGGGTGGGCAACCTACTTGTGAGTGCATGCCAAAACCAGCAAAATTTCTGGCTCAAAATTCTTCTGCGTGCCAACCCTAATTTTTTGAGAACATGTTATGCCTACTTGATATCTCTTAAGATGTACGTATGTGAAGAACCTTGAAGAAATAATAAAATTCATTCGAGCGACAAAAGCACAGTATATGATGATGAAAAATACATTTATTTTTTCATGTATACATGTTATGTAAAATTATTTATTTATTTAAGATGCACCTATACTGAGTCTATCTGAAAAATAAA
>NW_006282083.1:126217-128691 GCF_000327345.1 Myotis davidii | reverse complement strand
CTTTTTGTGTATATCTGTCCAATTATCCCAACACCAATTATTGAAGAGACTATCTTGACTTCACTGTATGCTCTTGCTCATTTGTCAAATATCAATTGAACATACTGGTTTGGGTTGATTTCTGGGTTCATTGTTCTGTCCCATTGGTCTATATGTCTGTTCTTGTGCCAGTACCATGCTGTTTTGAGAACAGTGGCTTTGTAGTATAACTTGTTTGGTATTGTGATCCCTCCTGTAGGGTGTGGCTATAAGGTTAAGGGACTGACCTCTTGGCAAAGCCACAAACAAGTCCCAGCTTAGAGGGCACAGTCCCCTTAGCATAATTAGGCCTGACCTTATGATGCTCCCTAGATCTTATTTGGGTAGCTAATGTGCTTTGGGAGGTGCAGCAAGTGCTGCCAAAACAAGTGAAACTCACAAGAACATTATAACTATGGTGACCACTACCTTGTTTCCCCCTGCTATAAAATAAAGGCTCAACTTGCCTCTGGATCTCTCTCTGTGGTCTCATCCAGGCACAGGAAGATCCACCTCCTAGACCCAGCTTATTCTCTTTGTCATTTCTCCATCCTTCCCTGCCCTCACTCAGGCTTGTGGAACCCTTGGCTGAGCTGGCTCGGCACACCCTCCCACTTTGTTCTTTTTTCTCCAGATTGCTGTGGCTATTTGGGATCTTTTTAATTCCATATATATTTTTGGAGAGTTTGTTCTAGGTCTGTGAAATATGCTGTTGGTATCTTAATGGGGATTGAATTGAATCTGTAGATTGCTTTGTGTAGTATGGACATTTTGATGATGTTGATTCTGTCAATCCATGACCATGGTATATTCTTCCACTTGTTTATATCTTCCTCTATCTCTTCTTTCAACATCTTGTAGTTTTCCGAGTACAGGTCTTTTACCTCCTTAATTAAATTTATTCCTAGGTAGCTTAAATTTTTTGTTGTGGTGGTAAATGGGATCTTTTTTTTTTTTTTTTAGTTTCTGACAAGGCATCATTGGTGTATAAAAATGCCATCGATTTCTTGGGTGTTAATTTTGTATCCTGCTACATTTTCAAATTCACTTATTAAATCAGTTAGTTTTTTGATGGAGTCTTTTAGGGTTTTCTATGTGCAATATCATGTCATCAGCAAATATGACAGTTTTACTTCTTTTCCGAACTAGTTCGGATGCCTTTTATTTCTTCTTGTCTGATCACTATGGCTAGCACTTCTGGTACTATGTCAAACAGAAGTGGTGAAAGAAGGGATCCCTGTCTCGTTCCTGTTCTTAAGGGAAATGGTTTTAGTTTTTTCCCATTGAGTAGGTTTGTCATATAAGGCTTTTATTATGTTGAGGTAAGATCCCCCTTGTTCCCACTTTGCTGAGTTTTTTGTTTGTTTTGTTTGTTCTTAATCCTCACCTGAGGATATTTTTCCATTGATCTTTTTAGAATTGAAGAGGGAGGGAAAGACAGAGAGAAACACTGATGTGAGAAAAATAAATCTGTTGGTTGCCTCCTGCACAAGCCCTGACCAGGACCTATGCCAGGGAGGAGCCTGCAACCAAGATATGTGCTCTTGACCGGAATGGAACCTGGGACCTTTTGGACAGCAGGCCAACACTCTATCTCTTGAGCCAAACTGGTTAGGGCTGCTGAGAGTTTTTATCAAGAAAGGGTGATGGATTTTGTCAAATGCTTTTCCTGCATCAATTGATATGGTTATGTGATTTTTGTCTCTCTCTGTATGTGTTGTATCACATTTATTGATTTGCAGATATTGTACCAACCTTTCATCCCTGGAATAAACCCCACTTGGTTGTGGCGTATGATCTTTCTAATGTAATGCTGGATCCGATTTGCTAGAATTTTGTTGAGGGTTTTAGCATCTATGTTCATCAGGGACATTAGTCTGTAATTCTCTTTCTTTGTAGTGTCTTTATCTTGTTTTGGGATTAGAATAATTCTGGCTTCATAGAACGAGCTTGAAAATATTCCTTCTTTTTGAAATTTTTGGAATAACCTGAGGAGAATCTGTGTTAGTTCTTCTTTGAATGTTTGGTAAAATTCTCCTGTGAAGCTGTCTGGACCAGGGCTTTTGTTTGCTGGAAGTGTTTTGATTAGTGCTTCAATTTCATTGGTAGAGTTTTAGAAGCTTGTATTTTTCTAGGAATATGTCCATTTCATCTAGGTTGTCCAGTTTGTTGGAATAGAGTTGTTCATAGTATCTTTTTTTTACAATCCTTTGTATTTCTGTAGGGTCGGTTGTTACTTCACCTCCTTCATTTCTTTTCTTTTTTTAAAAATATATTTTATTGATTTTTTACAGAGAGGAAGGGAGAGAGATAGTCAGAACCATCGATGAGAGAGAAACATGGATCAGCTGCCTCCTGCACATCCCTCACTGGAGATGTGCCCGCAACCCAGGTACATGCCCTTGACCGGAATTGAACCTGGGACCTTTCAGTCCGCAGGCCGACGCTCTATCCAC
>NW_006282083.1:121011-123103 GCF_000327345.1 Myotis davidii | reverse complement strand
ATTCTGGCTTCATAGAACGAGCTTGAAAATATTCCTTCTTTTTGAAATTTTTGGAATAACCTGAGGAGAATCTGTGTTAGTTCTTCTTTGAATGTTTGGTAAAATTCTCCTGTGAAGCTGTCTGGACCAGGGCTTGTGTTTGCTGGAAGTGTTTTGATTAGTGCTTCAATTTCATTGGTAGAGTTTTAGAAGCTTGTATTTTTCTAGGAATATGTCCATTTCATCTAGGTTGTCCAGTTTGTTGGAATAGAGTTGTATAGTATCTTTTTTAAACAATTCTTTGTATTTCTGTGGGGTCTGTTGTTATTTCGCCTCTTTTATTTCTGTGGGTTGTTGTATGTTTTTTAATTTTTATTTATTTATTTTTTAAAAATATATTTCTTTATTGACTTCAGAGAGGAAGAGAGAAGGAGAGATAAAAAACATCAGATATGAGAGAGAAACATGGATCAGCTGCCTCCTGCACATCCCTCACTGGAGATGTGCCCGCAACCCAGGTACATGCCCTTGACCGGAATTGAACCTGGGACCTTTCAGTCCGCAGGCCGACGCTCTATCCACAGCCAAACCGCTATCCACTGAGCCAAACCGGTTTTGGCACACCTCCTTCATGTCTGATTTTGTTTATTTGGATCCTTTCTCTTTGCTTCTTGGTGAGCCTGGCTAGATGTTCATCAATCTTGTTTATCCTTTCAAAGAACAAGCTCTTGGTTTCATTGATTCTTTTGTATTGTTTTTTTGGTCTTTATGTCATTTATTTCTGGTTTGATCTTTATTATTTCCTTCTCACTCTGGGCTGTTCATTTGGCTCTCTTTCTAATTAAGTTGTAGAGTTAGGTAATTTATTACCATTTTTCCCTGTTTTCTGAAATAGGCCTGTAGCGCTGTGAACTTCACTCTCAAGACTGTTTTCACTGTATCTCATCGATTTTGGGTTGACGTGTTTTCATTGTCATTTGTTTCCAGGATGCTTTTTATTTCTTATTTGATCTCTTTGGTAACCCCACCATTGCTTAATAGCATGCTTTTTAGCCTCCAATTGTTTCATTTTTAAAAATATTATTTTTACTGTAGTTGATTTCTAATTTTATGCCATTGTGTTCTGAGAAGATGCTTGATATGATTTCAATCTTCTTGAATTTGAAGAAACTTTGCCTATGTTCCAAAATGTAGTATATCTTTGAAACTGTCCTCTGTGCACTTGAGAAGAATGTATATTCTGTAGTTTTGGAGTGAAACGTTCTGAAGATGTCAATTAGTTCCATCTGATCTAGTGAGTTGTTTAGGATTGCTGTTTCTTTGTTGATTTTTTTGTCTAGAAGATTTATCCAGTGATGTCAATGGGGTATTAAAGTTCTCTACTATGATTGTATTGCTGTTGATCTCACCCTTGATATCTTCCAGAAGTTTTTTTTATGTATTTAGGTGCTTATGTATTGGGTGTATATATATTTAGCTCCTGTATTGGGTGCATATATGTTTACCAGACTCGTATCTTCTTGTTGTATTGATCTTTTTAGTATTATGATGTGGCCTTCCTTATCTCTTGTTATGGCCTTCACTTCGATGTCTATTTAGTTAGATATAAGTATTGCCACACTAGTTTTATTTTTTTCATTTCCATTGCCTAAAAATATATTTTCTATCCCTTCACTTTCAATCTGCATGACTCCCTTCTGAGATGGCTCTCTTGTAGACAGCATATATATGGATCATGTTTCCTTATGTGTGTGTGTGTGTGTGTGTGTGTGTGTATGTATGTATGTAAATACACACACACACACACACACACACACGAGGCCCAGTGCACGAAATTTGTGCACAGGGGCAGGGGGGTCCCTCAGCCTGGCCTTCAACAACTCCAGCATCCTTTGCCCCGGCCTCTGGCCAGAGGACCCTCCCCTCCCTCTGCATGGTTGAGGAGCGGATGCCAGGCTTGTGTTGCCTGGGTTATGCCGCCAGCGTCCTGCCCCGGCCACTATGGGTGCCTCCATCTTTGTCGGGGAGTGATAGTTAATTTGCATATTACTCTTTTATTAGATAGGATATATCCTATCTAATAAAAGAGAAACATGGTAATTGGTGTACAACC
>NW_006282083.1:109658-119539 GCF_000327345.1 Myotis davidii | reverse complement strand
ATTTTATTTACAACATTCTTTTTTGTCACTAAGATAACAATGATGGTAAACATTTAATAAGCAATAACAATTAGTAATACACACCCGATTTTTCTTTTCTTTTTTTAAATATATTTTATTGATTTTTTACAGAGAGGAAGGGAGAGAGATAGAGAGTTAGAAACATCGACCAGCTAGCTGCCTCCTGTACATCTCCTACTGGGGATGTGCCTGCAAGCAAGGTACATGCCCTTGACTGGAATCGAACCTGGGACCTTTCGGTCCGCAGGCCGATGCTCTCTGCACTGAGCCCAACCGGTTTCGGTGGATCATGTTTTCTTATCCATTCAACCACCTTATGTCTTTTGATTGGAGTATTTAACCCATTTATGTTTAAGATTATTGATAAATACTTGTTTGTAGCCATTTTTATTCTTTATGCCTGTGTTCCTTCTTCCCTTTCTACTTCTTTTTAAACTTTCCCTTTAGGATTTTTTGCATTGCTGACTTGGTAGTAATAAACTTCCTTAACCTTTTGTTTGTGAAGCTCCTGATTTCCCCTTCAATTTTGAATGATGACCTTGCTGATAGAGTATTCTTGGATCCAGTCCCTTGCTTTGCATCACTTTGTATACTTTCTTCCATTCGTTTCTGTCCTGATGTGTTTCTGTTGTGAAATCATTTGATAATCTAATGGAAGATCCCTTGTAGGTAACTTATTGTCTTTTCCTTGCACCCCTTAAGATTCTCTCTTTGCCGCTAATGGTTGCCATTGTAATTTATGATGCATAGTGTTTTGGGTCTTTTGGGGTTCATCTTGTTTGGGACTCTTGTGCTTGTGTGACTTTTCTTCTCCAAATCAGGGAAGTTTTCTGTCATTATTTCTTCAAATAGTTTTTATAATCCTTGCTCCTCTTCTTGTCCTTCTGGAAACCCTATTATATGAATGTTGCTTCTTTTCATGTTGTCCCAAAGCTCCCTTAAGCTGTCCTCTTGCTTTAGAATTTCTTTTTCCAGTTGGTGTTCTGATTGCGTGTTATTTCTTACCCTGTCTTCTAACTCGCTGATTTGGTCCACAGCTTCTTCTAGTCTACTGTTGAAACCTTCCATTATGTTCTTTATTGTAGCTACTAGAGTTCCAGTGCACGAAATTCGTGCACGAGGTAGGGGGTCCCCTCAGCCCAGCCTGCACCCTCTCCAATCTGGGACCCCTGGGGGGATGTCTGACTTTCGGTTTAGGCTCAATCCCCAGCATCGGGCCTAAACCGGCAGTCGGACATCCCTCTCACAGTCCGGGACTGCTGGCTCCTAACCGCTCACCTGCCTGCCTGCCTGATCGCCCCTAACGGTCTCTGCCTGCCTGCCTGATTGCCCTTAACTGCCTCCCTCCACTAATCTGATCACCCCTAACTGCCTCTGCCTGTCAGCCTGATCGCCTGTAACTGCCCCGCCTTCCGGCCTGGTCTCCTCTAACTGCCCCCCCGCCAGCCTGATCACCCCTAACTGCCCCTCCCCCGCTGGCCTGGTCACCCCTAATTGCCCCATCCTGCCAGCCTGGTCGCCCCTCCCTTCCCCTCCTGCTGGTCTGGTCGCCCCACGCAGCCTGCTGTTCGGTCGTTGCATGAGGGCATCCTGATCAATTTGCATATTACTCTTATATTAGTATAGATATCTTCATTTTGACTTGATTCTTCCATTTGTTGTCGATTTTCTCATCCAGCCAGTTTAGAAACTTTATGACCATTACACTGAATTATTTCTCTGACATATTGTTTACCTCCATTTCATTTAATTCCTTTTCCGATGATTCTTACTATCCTATCTTTTGGGGTTTTTTTCTTTGTCTCCACATTTTTGCTGTCTCTTTTTGGTCTTGGGCTCCGTGTTTAGGGTCTGAGGGGTTGAAATCCCTAGCACAAGCACGTCAAACTCAAAGGCTTATATGGACCAAATAAGGTTTAAGTTTGTTTGGGCCGCAAAAAACACAAAAGCTTCAATTTTCATAGAAACATAGATTTTGATAGAGACATACTGAATACATTTATTTCAATAAATGAGTCATTGTTAACATGAGATAATAGAACATTTTAATAAAAATTAATATTTTTTTCTTGAACAGACACCAAATAACTGCACAAATTAATAAGTGTAATGTAAATAAACCTATTTTTCTTGTTCTTTGAAAACAAAATATTTCCTGTTGCGTACATCAAACAAGTCAGTCCAAGACTAATTACATGGCGGTCGGCTGCTAAAATATTCACTGCTAATATTAGTGGAGAGAAATGGTGTGCCTACATGTAAGGGAAATGCGTGCAACATGATTACAGTAATTAGTCATTAGCAAATGTTGTAGTTCATTATTAATAATTAGTTATAACAGGACAATGTAAGAATTAAGATATGGAATTTTTATTAAAATGTTTCTTACATACCGTTATATTGGCTGGGCCACAAAAATATTCATTGTGGGCCGCATGTGGCCCATGAGCCACAAGTTTGACATACTTCCCCTAGTGGGACTAGCTAGCCTGGGGGCTGGGTCTGGAGTTTCACACCTTTATTGTCTCTGCTCTGAGTTGTATCTCCTTCTCCCACAGTCTTGTACCTCAGTTGTCCTCTTCAGATTCTCGAGGTTGGCGGGTGCGAGTGCACAGTTCCTCTGGTGTGGGACTCTGTGAGAGGGCCCAGAGCCCTCTGGCATGCAATTCACTCTGTGGCCCCAGCACCAAGGCAGGATGGTGCCCTAGGTCTCTTTGTCAGCACAGTTGCAGTGTGGTCCTGTGACCTGTGGCTGGGCACACCAGTTTGCACCAGCAGCTCTGACCTGGGCCGGGGGTAGGATGTGTGCCAAGGAGACAGCTCTATACTGGGACCAGGGATGGAGCAGGGTGTGGGGTACCCCTGGCTTGCACTTACAGCGTGGGGACCTGAAACATGGGTTTGGGCTCTGGCGAGGAGGCGCCCCTCAGGAGGTCTCTCTGCTATGCCTGGGACCCATGGTATGGTACCTTGGCTACTCACTGCCTGGGTACTTGGCGGTGGTGGTTCCACACAGGTTGCGTCTGGCAAGTGGCTCCCTGCACAGGTCCAGGGGTGGTATCTGAGGTCGCTGTGGATGTTGACATGGCTGCACTCTTGGCCTCTGTTGCTCCCCTCTACAAATGGCGTGGGTTTGGTGCCAAAGCTGTGCTGGTCTGGGAGTGTGTGTGTCGGTAGCCCGTCTAGGAGAGCCCGATCTGCTAGTCCCCGGGATTCCTGAGATAGCTATCTGTCCCTCTCTCACCCACACACATACCACACATGTCCACACACACCCCCTTACTCCTTTACTCTGTCACACTCTCTTCTTCCCTGCTGTCCTGCTGGCCATCATGTTTGAATTCCCTGTAGTCCAGACTTGTACTTTAGAAAAATTATTTTAGGGCCTCAATGGAAGACTGACTGAACCAGAGTAAAACTGGAAACAGGAATCAGTTCATTTCCTTTAGTATGAAAGAAGAGAAAATCCCCATATATTAATTATAAGATTTGAGAAAAACATTTTTGTGCATTGTTTTTTTAAGTAGTAATTTGCCCAATACAAATAATTGGTTTTGTTGTTTATTGTTTCCTCTTACCTGTCTTTTTTAGTAGCCAATTAGTCTACTTTTATTGGACCCATGCTGTGTGAGGCACCAGGTATATAAATAACTCATTCATTAGGGAGGTAGAAGTACTGTAACAATGGTTATAACTATATTTATTGTGGCTTTCCTCTTTAAGTATATATTTTATTGATGAGTAGTGGGTATTCAGAGAGGAGTCATCTCTAATTTTTTTTTATCTTAGCTAGGAAAGAAGTCCGTTATTTACTTTGTAAAATGTTAAAGAAATGTTGAGGGATTTCCTTTTTAAATGGTTGGTAGTTTTCAATGTATACTGGTCATTTATACTTTGTAATTTAAGGACTTCATGAGATGTTATATTAAATTTGCAGATTAACTCTTCCTGGGAGAATTGTAGAAAATGGAAGTGAAAAAGGGTCCTATGATGCAGATAAAGGTATTTACTTTGGAAATTTTGTTAGTTTTTTGGATTCTTCATGTTGAAGTAACTGTAAAAATATTCAAGACTAGAGGCCTGATGCATGAAATTCGTGCAAGAGTAGGCCCTCGCAGCCCTGGCTTCGTCGGGAAGGTCATCTGAAAGGTCGTCTGCATGGTGGTTCTGCTGTTTGGCCATTCGGTCGATTTGCATATTATGCTTTTATTATTATAGACTACTGGCCTGGTGCACGAAATTCGTGCTGGGGGGCGGGTTGTCCCTCAGCCCGGCCTTCACCCTCTCCAATCTGGGACCCCTCGGGGATCGGGCCTAAACCAGCAGTTGGACATCCCTCTCGCAATCCGGGACCACTGGCTCCTAACCGCTTGCCTGCCTGCCTGCCTGCCTGATCACCCCTAACTACTCTGACTGCTGGCCTGATCACCCCCAGCTTCCCCTTTTCTGGCCTGATCCCCCCTAACTGCCAGCACCCTGCTGGCCTGATCGCCTTCAGCTGCCCCCCCTGCTGGCCTGCTCGCCCCCAACTGTGCCCCCCTGCCAGCCTGCTCACCCCCAACTGTGCCCCCCTGCTGCCCTGCTCGCCCCCAACTGCCCTCCCCCGTTGGCCTGATCACCCTTAACTGCCTCTGACTCAGCCCCGCCATTATGGCTTTGTCTAGAAAGACGTTGGAAGGTCTCCCAGTCTAATTAGCATATTACTCATTAGTATAGATACTGTGAGAACCTTTTAGGTGTATTGCAAGTGCAGTCTGTCCCTATCACTAAAGTTTTTCAGTGTCCAGTGCTATTATTCATGGATTTCTTAAAAATGAAAATTTTTTTAGTCTTTGAAAGTATTTCACAGTATTCTTCACCATAAACTTAATACTCTGCTTGTGTGAGACAATAGACAACATAGATGATTTTAGCTGTGAATCAAATCTTTCTTGTACAATTTCAAACTTAAAATTTAATTATAGGTAGATGAGAAAGCTGTTCATAGGTGGCATTTAAAGGCTGACAGAATTTTTTTCTTGTGAATGATAAGTCGTTCACTTCAGCTAGCCATAAAACTACTTTTTCTCTTTATATAAGCCCCTGTAGTTTGTTACTGGATAGGAATAAGAATACACTGTGTGCTCTTATGTAATTTACCCAGTGAGTATTTATTTGTTGGCCTTCATGAACTATGGAGAGGGAGGAAAGATGGGATGACAGTGTTAAGTGAGAAAGTTCTATCCAATAGTTTAATGTAATTAATGTGACAACGAAGTATAATGAAACTGCCTTCCTAGGTTTAAATCTGCTTTTAATTGCATATAAGTTGTACTACATTTAAAGGACACAGAACTTTAGGAATGTTGCTATATGTGGAAATGTTTTGGGTTAAGTTGTATTTAATATATTTGGGTGAGGTTTAGTACACTGAAAGAGTAAAATGTTTTAAAATGTAAGAGTAGTAAATAATGTAATGAGTTCATAGCTGAGCCTAGATAAATGAAGTTTGATAAACCCAGTCAAGGAAAGAAAAGAAGTACATAGGTATAATTTATATCTGCCTTAGACTGACTTTAGGAATGTAGCTCTTGAGATAGTAAAGGATTTTATTAAGCCTAACTGCTTTTTGTGTAATTTTGAAATTGCTGCTATTCTCTATAGCAGTGGTTCCCAACCTGTGGGTCGTGACCCCTTTGGGGGTCAAACGACCCTTTCACAGGGGTCGCCTGAGACCATCGGAAAACATATATATAATTACATATTGTTTTGTCATTAATCACTATGCTTTAATTATGTTCAATTTGTAACAATGAAATTGGGGGTCACCACAACATGAGGAACTGTATTAAAGGGTCGCGGCATTAGGAAGGTTGAGAACCACTGCTCTATAGGATAATGTATCCTGATTTTTTGCCTTCCTAGTCCAGAAATAAATTTTATAAGTAGCTGCTATTACCTTCTCAGGCTATTGAGTTTTGGACTTTTTGACTTGGACTTTTAATATTATCAGTAGTTAAAGTGATATTTCAATAAGACTAAAGCATTCTGCAGCTTTAACAAATTAATTTCTTGTAGTGGTGACAGCTGAATTAGTGGTTCTGAAAAACCCTGTTGGAACTTTCCTCATTGATTTTTAGTCACTAAATTTATGTAAGGCCATAATTTTGGAGCTCTATAAAATAGAATTATATGTAAACACATATATTACATAGATATATTTGTGAAGTCTTTGAATATTTTAATCTTGTTAACCATAAAACAAATTTATGTTTAAGGAATTTTTACCATTCAGTTGCCCAAAGAAACTCCTGGTCAGCATTTTGAGGGGCTGAACATGTTAACTACGCTTCTGGCACCAAGAAAATCCAGGACTGCAAAACCACTTGTGGAGGAAATAGGTATGTTTATTGCAATTGGAACAAAAAAAAAAAGGAAGAAAGAAAGAAAAGCAAAATATTTGGAATGTTGTATGTTTTCAGGGGAAAAGGGATATAGCAAATAGGAGATTGGAGAAAATACTTTAGGCGACAAAATAAGGAGGTTATGTGAAAATAGCTCATTTGGCAACATATAATTTAAAGACATAAAGAACTCCATTGAACCAGTAGGTCAGTCATATTTTTTAATAAATTGAAATAGCATCTCTGTCTTTGGCAAAATATTGGCCACTTGAGCTAAAATTAAAAGTGTACAGTTCAGTAAGTTCCATGAAGTTAATACCACCTAAGACTAGAAATGGAACATTTCCAGTACCCTGGAGTCCTACCTGGGTCTCCTCCCAATTATTTCTCCCTCCTCCTCTCCAAGGTACCCACTGTCCTCAGTTTTGCCTGTTTTTGAACTGTATATAAATATAATTTCACACAGTATGTGTTCATTTTTGACTGGCTGCCGTCACTTAACATTTTTGTGAGATTTATGCATATATGGCTGAGGTCTGTTTGCTTTTATTGTATTTACTAGAGGTCCTGTGCAAGAAAATTTGTGCACTGGAGGGGGGTCCTTCAGCCTGGCCTGCCCCCTCTCATAGTCTGGGAGCTATCAGGGAGTGTTCTACTGACGGCTTAGGCCCGCTCCCAATGGGGAGTGCACCTAAGCCGCAGTCTGGCCTCCCTCTGCAGGAGGCAACCGGGCTGATCAGGGGAAGCACTGTCCCTATCACCCTGCTGCTGCTGCCACTGCTGGCCTCAGCAGCTGCGAGGCCTGAGCCCCGGGCCTCGCAGCCACCAAGCTCACGAATGCCTGAGCCCATGGCTACCTGAGCCCTGAGCCTTGCAGCCTCCAGGGCTCACGGCTGCCTGAGCCCTGAGCCTTGCAGCTGCTGTGGCTTTGTCTGGATGGACATCCACCCTAATTAGCATATTACCCTTTTATTAGTATAGATTGTTTATACATCCTATCATGGGTGGGTTGTGGGTTAGATCAATTTTTTTGGTTATCTAGTATATGAATATTCTTTTACTGTGTTTTGGTGCAGCACAGGCAGTCATTTTTCCTCCATTTTTTTTCTTCCCTGAGTTGTACCTAGGAAATTCAGTATTTTAAAAAGTTAATTTTTAACATATTTAGGTGCTTCTGGGGTTTCTGAGGAGGGAGTAGAAGATGATGATGAAGACTTTGATTGGGAAATTGAACAGTCCCCCTATGAAGAGGTGTCAGAAAGTGCTCTGCACCCGCAGAGCCACTATGGATTTGGAGGCCTGCGATCAGGAGTATTTCAGCGGTTACAGGTATGCTGTCTTCCCAGAAGACCTGGGCATCTAGGTTTTACCACGTAGATATTATAGTCTCAGTTCTGCTCATCCTGGCAGTTTGTTTGTGAACGTTATAGAAGGTGACCTGTTTAGAGCACAAAGCTCAGCTCCTGTCCGCACACACGACAGGTGCTCCTGCCTGTCCACTGCACAGCTGCTCTGCCCATGCTCCGCACGTCCAGGTAGATGATGCTCTCCAACTCTTTGTTCTGCACTTGGTTCACAGTTCTAGACATTAGGTTTTAAAACACAAAGTGGAACCCCATCTCCTTATACTTTTGGAAAGCCTTGTGTTTTATGTGAAAGTCATGTGCTTATGCCCTGATACCTCTTCTGTTTTACAGATAAACTAAAGGCCTGGTGCATGAAAATCGTGCACTGCGGCGGGGGAGGGTGATCCCTCAGCCCAGCCTGTACCCTCTCACAGTCTGGGGCTCTTGCAGTCTGGGACCCCTCACTTCTTATCGCCCGTCTGCAGGAGGCGAGAGAGGCTTCCGCCACTGCTGCTGTGCTCGCCAGCCGTGAGCCCGGCTTCTGGCTGAGCCCGACTTGTGAGAGTGCACTGACCACCAGGTGGGCAGCTCCTGCATTGAGCGTCTGCCTCCTGGTGGTCAGTGTGCGTCATAGCCACTGGTTGTTCTGCTATTCGGTCGATTTGCATCTTAGGGTTTATTATATAGGATGTTCCTGGTGAGAGTGAGTTTTTTTTGTTGGATCAGATTGTTTAGTTTTTGGTGTACAGTAGGCACTTTTGTCTCTTTACTCTTGATGGGGATTGAATGTAATCTCTTGTTAAAACCCAATTATATGTCCTGCCTGCCTGATCACCTCTAACCACTCACCTGATTGCCCCAACCACTCTGCCTGCCTGGTTGATCACCCTTAATCACTCACCTCCCTGCCTGATCGCCCCTAACCACTCACCTGCCTGCCTGATTTCCCCAACCACTCTGCCTGCCTGTCTGATCACCCCTAACTGCTTGCCTGACTGCCTGATCACCCCTAACTGCTCACCTGCCTGCCTCATCACTCCTAACCACTCTGCCTGCCTGTTCGCCCGTAACCACTTGCCTGCCTGCCTGATCGCCCCTAACTGCCTCTGCCTCAGCCCCCGCCACTGTATCTTAGTCCAGAAATATGTCTGGAATGACATCTGGAAGGTTGTTAGGCTGTCCGGTCTAATTAGCATATTATGCTTTTATTATTATAGACTAGGCTAAACAGGAATGGCACCACTTTCTCTTCCTCAAATAATGTAGGAAATTTGGCTTCATTTTAGGGTATCTAGGAATATTGAAATGAATGAAATGGAGAGGAGAGATTTGGGGATTACTTTGTAATAATGGTTTTATTGAAAAGGTATTCCTAGAATGCTGTGTGATGAAAGTGCTAATGAACCACTCACTTAGGATCTTAACTTTTTTTAAAAAAATATATTTTATTGATTTTTTACAAAGAGGAAGGGAGAGGGATAGAGAGTTAGAAACATCAATGAGAAACATCGATCAGCTGCCTCCTGCACACCCCCTACTGGGGATGTGCCCACAACCAAGGTACATGCCCTTGACCAGAATCGAACTTAGGACCACTCAATCTGCAGGCCGACGCTCTATCCACTGAGCCAAACCAGCCAGGGAGGATCTTAACTTTTTTAAAATGAAAGAAACATCAATGAATAGTTTCTTTGTTTTATTTCATTCCTGTCTGAGTAGAGAATGCTAAATCTGTTGGAATGTGGTTTATTATAGTAAGACATATTTGAGTTTACCAAGGAAAAGTAAATGTCCTGCACTGTAGTCCCACTTCTATCTGTGTTTTAATTTGGGATGCGAGGTCACTTACTTGAGTACAAGAAAGTTTCATTTCCTCTTTCTAAAGCAGAGATAACTTTGTTCACCTCTTTATAAGGTATAATGCCATATAATTTATTTCTAGAAAGTTTAAGGAGATGCTACATTGTGTAAACTCTTTGAGAACAATTATAAGATGCTGGAAAGACCTCTGCCCTTGAAAAAATATAAAATGCTTTCAAGATTTCTAAGGGAACAAAAGTGGGATTTATGTAGGAGCAAACAATGTTGATGAACATTTTCCTTAAAAAACCTGTGACACTTTTCTGCTGAA
>NW_006282083.1:103280-109626 GCF_000327345.1 Myotis davidii | reverse complement strand
TTTCCCTAATTACATTCCCTGATCATCTTGAGGTAGTAAGAATGGAATTAGTTTTTACTACAGCAGAAAATAGAGTGAATGGATAGACCTCAGCTGTTTGGCTGAGAGTTAGTTGTCAGTCTCTCTGGGGCTTGCCTGCCTAAAGCTACCGGTGAGTGAACATAGAAGCCATTGCAGGCTAAGTGCAGATCGTACGTTCGGATTGAAAGTGTTTTTTGAAGCCAGGGAACCTGGTTTCTTAGTTGCTGCTGCTGTTGAGGGAAGACCTTTGGAAGGGATGTGCTAGGAGGCTGCAAAGATGCAGGAGTGCCAGTGTGAGCCACAGCAAGTCCCCGTTAAGTCCAAAGTTCTCGCATCTATTAAAATGTTCACTAAATAAGTAATTTTGGTTGATTTAAGAAAAGGGTTATTGTGAAATATTCTTTATATCCTTCTGAATGTCTTAACTAATGTACCAAATCTCTAGGTACCCATCACCCAACTTAAAAGTAAAACATTACCAGCATGGTTGAAGCCCTTGTGTGTCCCTTCCTGGTTGCTTCCCTATATTTCCCTGCAAAAATGAACATTGACTTTAATGTTTATTGTTCCTGAGCATTTAGCTTGTCTAAAATCATTAAACTGTCCCTCAGATTTTAATGGAATGGCCATTGGTATTCTAAACAGTTTGAATGCATATTTTCCTCAATGTAGGGGGAGAAGAAGCTGTACATACGGCCAAACTCTAAGGGGCGATATAAATAGTAACACCACTGCTCGTAAAGATTATAACTCCACATGTGTAATACTGGGATCACAGAAAGTTCTGAAACAAAACGTTTTTTTAAATTTAGCTTAGTGGCAAAACCTGATCTGAATGGATGTCAGTCTTTCAATAGTTTTTTTCCCCCCACTTAGTGTTCAGATTCAAAATTTTGCTGTAGAAACAGTAATGAATGTGAATATGGGGTGCTGACCCAGACTTCCTGGAGGGTTTAAGTAAAATATGGCATGTATGTGTACTGTAGTACTTTTCTGAACTCTTCAAAGAGATGAATCCTGAAGCTCACCCTTCTCCAGGGGCTGTGGATCACAGCTGACGGGACTGGACCGCGCGGGGCTCCTGTGCCTGTCGGGGCCACGTTGCTGTTCCATCATGGCATCATTGCTGTTAGAGCCACACATTTTACCAGTGGATGCACCAATAGACATGGGCAATCTTTAAAGAATAACATGTTTTCTTACATGGATTAACTTAGAAGACTCTGTTTTCCTTCATGACAATGAGGAAATATCAGCACTTTAGAAAATGATGTGAACCAAGATACCAAGAATTCAAGGCTGCCCTCTTAGAGGTATTCGGGTAGATGTGTTTTATGAGATAGTGCTACAAAAATCCTATATAATAAAAGGCTAGGTGGTGTCGTGTGACATTGTCACTAGATGGCCACCCCCACGTCGTCAAAAGATGGCCACTGCCACATCATCACAAGATGGCCTGCAGGGGAGGGCAGTTGGGGGCAGCCAGGCCTGCAGGGCAGGGTAGTCAGGTGCGACCAGGCCAGCAGGGGTGGGCAGTTGCGGGTGACCAGGCCTGGAGGTGAGGGCAGTTGGCGAGATCAGGCCAGCAGTGGAGGGCAGTTGGGGGCGATTGGGCTGGCAGGCAGAAGCAGTTAGGGGCAATCAGGCAGGCAGGCAGGCAGGCGAGTGGTTAGAAGCCAGCAGTCCCGGATTGTGAGAGGGATGTCTGACTGCTGGTTTAGGCCCCATCCCACAGGGTTCACAGGGATGGGGCCTAAACCCGCAGTCGGACATCCCCCGAGGGGGTCCCAGATTGGAGAGGGTGCAGGGACACCCCCCGCCCCATGCACAAATTCTGTGCACCGGGCCTCTAGTCTTATATAATTGGTATTACTTGCAGAGTTCTTTTGTATTATGGGTGCTCTGTTTGTGACATTTATACCATGTGGTTAAAAGCTGAGTGATCATGTAAGATTAACCACATGAGCCTTTCTCTGTGACTCACATAAGTGAAAGAAGTGATGGCTGCATAAATAAGAGCATTAAGAGCATCTGTTCGAATTTAAAATGACGTATTTAAGAACCGTCACCATTTTCTCAAATAGTGTTTAGAGTTTCTCTAACTCTGCCTTTGGATGAGAAAAACCTATAAAGTTTTGTTAATGACTCATATTTTACTAGTATTTTTAGTTTCTTTTCTTCCCTTAAATGAAAAATAGTTTTATTTCCTCTGATGATAAAAGCCATGTGTAGTCATTATAAAAATAAAATATAGCAAAGAAAGTAAAACATACATAATTCCAATAATAGGTATCCTGCTAATTGACAAATTTAACTTTTTATGGTGGGTAGTATGCTCTTTCATGTTTTTTTTTTTCTCTCCAGCCATTTACACAGGATTTGCTTGTGAACGTTGTATTTTATACTGATATGATGAAAATAAATTATTTTTGCTGAAACAAATTCTGTCTGCCTTCCTTCCTTCTGTCCCCACATATATCCCCTCTCTCTTTTCTTTTTAAAACTGCTGCCAGCCACCAGGTGCCTGGGGAAACCTGCCTTGGCTGCCCAAAGTCAGGCTCCACACAGCTTCTGGTCATTGCACACCAGCAGCAACAGCCCTGGCATCTCGGCGCCACCCTGGTCATCGCCCAGGACTGCTGCTGCCAGGAGCTTAGGACTCTGGTCACCCTTTCCTTCCCTCAGCTGCACCAGGGACCTGAGGCCATTGTTTCAGGAGATCCACTGGTCAGATGTGCACACAGTTCTTCATTTCTTCTCTGAATAGTCGAGCCTGACATATCCTGCACGACCTTTTCTTAGCAATGCCCATCTTTAAATACTTTTAATAACAGCAGCCATAGCAATGCTTTTTTTTAAATCACCTTTGTCTTGCTGTAGTTTAACATTTCTCATCCTCTTTTTCTTCCTTCCCTCTGGTTGATTGATGCCTTAGATTTCGCTACCTCAAGCTAATTCTGTGTTTAGTTTGTTCCAATTTTTCTTGAGGATCTAATTTGAACAGGGCCACTGCATTTGATCTTGCATCCGACAAGGCTGGCACTGCTGTGGACATTCAAGTTCTTTTGGGCATCAGTTGCATAGGTGTGTGTGGAGCTCCTGAGTGTGGAGCAAGGGGGATGAGGAGAAAGGAAGGAAGGATGATTGCTTTCTTAACCATCAGCCATCCCCATGAGAGCAGAGACCTTGTCTGTGTTTTTACTTCTAGATCTTCAGCACCCAGAACAGAGTGTAGCCCAGAGAAGACCCTCATGCACTACTTCAGGCACACTGCTGGGCGAGGAAGAAGATAGATCAGACCTCTGCCCTCGTGGAATATTCTGTGGGGAGATAGACTGTGATCATGTAAACCCCAAATAAGCAAGATAGTTTTAGAAAATGACAAGTGAACAAATGGGTGGGGGGATGTGAGAAACTGTAGGGGACTAAATACTTGGACCAGGGCGTCCAGAGGAGGCCCCTTTGAGGAAGTGACATTTACACCGAATCCTGAATGATGAGAAGGGTACTTACTGTAAGTGCAAAGGCTGAGCTCCAGAAATGGAAATAAGTCTGGGTGTGGCTTAGTGTATTTGAGCAGAAGGGGAAGGTTAGGTAGTAAGGTTGAAGAGCAAGACGGGGGCTTGATTGTACAGAGCTTTTTTTAAAAAAATATATATTTTATTGATTTTTTACAGAGAGGAAGGAAGAGAGATAGAGTTAGAAACATCGATGAGAGAGAAACATCGACAAGCTGCCTCCTGCACACTCCCTACTGGGGATGTGCCCGCAACCAAGGTACATGCCCTTGACCGGAATTGAACCTGGGACCTTTCAGTCCGCAGGCCAATGCTCTATCCACTGAGCCAAACCGGTTAGGGCTATTGTACAGAGCTTTGAGCTGTGGAATCTGAGTTTATTCTCAGTGCAGGCATTGTTTTAAAAAGCCTGTGGTTACTTCGATCCATTTATCCTCTGAAATGTGGAGTTATCTACAAAGACTCACAGATTATACATTACTTATGATTTATATTTGGTCCAGATAAAATAATTAAGTGGGACATATTAATCCCAATTTTTTTTTCCTTTTCTATTGCTACTAGCAAGTCAGGAAACTGAAGGGGAGGAGGGATATCTTCTCAGTAGGAAGTCAGCAGTAACTAGTGGACTAGGGAGACGGGAGAAAAGAAACTGGCATTATTGAATGTATCAAGCCCTATATTTGATTTCATTGAATCCTCACAATAGCCTGTGGTAGACAGAATGACAGCCCCCAAATAAAGGTCCATATGCTAATCTTAGGAACATGTAGATACATAGCATGTTACCTTACATTAGTGGTTCTCAACCTTCTGGCCCTTTAAATACAGTTCCTCATGTTGTGACCCAAACATAAAATTATTTTCGTTGCTACTTCATAACTGTAATGTTGCTACTGTTGTGAATCGTAATGTAAATATATGTAGGATGGTCATAGGTGACCCCCGTGAAAGGGTCGTTTGACCGCCAAAGGGGTCGCGACCCACAGGTTGAGAACCGCTGCCTTACATGGTAAAAGGACTTTGCAGATTTAAGTTAAGGTCTTCAGGTGGGGATCCTGGTGGACCCAGTGTAATTGCATGGTTCTTATAAGAGGGAGGTAAGAGAGTCAATGTGAAAAAAGAGAAGGCCATGTGGTGATGGAAGCTCAGGGAGGAAAGACATGAGGGGCGATGAGCCAAGGATGAGCACAGCCTGTCTAGCATCGGAAAGGCAGATAGCAGATTCTCCTCTGGACCTTTAGGAAGGAACTAGATTCTGGACTTCTGATCTTCAGACTATTAAAAAAAGATGTGTTTTGTGTTAAGCCACTAAGTTTATGGTAACTTCTTATAGCAGGAAGAGGAAACTAACACCCAGCCCCATGATGGAGTCACTAGACTCATTTTAACAGTAAGAAAGCTGCGAGGTTCAGAGATGCTGTACAGTCAGTCTGGAGCTGGTTTTAAATTGAGGTTTATCGGTTCTTTTTTTTTATATTCGTATTTATTTTATTTATTTATTTCCTTAAATCCTTGTTTTTGAAATTATTACATATGCTCCCTTTTATCCCCCTTTGACCCCTTCTACCCTGCCCCCCGGTCCTGCTCCAGGCCTCCACCCCCCTATTGTCTGTGTCCATGGGTTATGCTCATTTGCATATAAGTTCTTTGGTTGATCTCTTCCTCCCCCCTCCCCCGGCTTCCCTCTGAGATTCCACAGTCTGTGCCTTGCTTCCATGTTTCTGGATCTGTTTTGTTCACCGCTTTATTTTTTTTATTAGATTCCACATATGAGTGAGATCATGTGATACTTGTCTTTATCTGACTGGCTTATTTCGATTAGCATAATACTCTCCAGGTCCCTCCATGCTGACTCAAAGGGTAAGAGATCCTTCTTTTTTACTGCTGCATAGTATTCCATGGTGTACATGTACCACAGCTTTTTTACCCACTCATCTACAGATGGGTACTTGGGCTGATCCCAGATCTTAGCTATTGTAAATTGTGCTGCTGTGAACATAGGGGTACATACGTTCTTTGTGATTGGTGTTATGCCCAGATTTCAAAATCTCCCAAGACAGACCACTAGGGAGCCGAGTCCGATGCAAAAGCATAGAGTCTTTTATTCAAGCCCAGGCTTGGTCCCCCTCTGCCTCCATTACTGGATGCGAGAGAGAGCCCTGAGTCCCAAGAGAACAAAGGTTATATAGGGCTAGTCATTTGGGTGGGCTTAGGTAAGTGACGTGAGTTACAGAGATTGGTCACTCTGGTCAGGGTTTTTCAGCAGGGTTTTACAGCACAAAGGTCAGGAAGTGACCAACACATTCTGAGGTTTGAGCCGTCCCCACTATAGCCATATTAGGACCTTTGCTGTGTTCTTGGAGCTTCATTGGTCCACTCAGGTGGTGGCTGGGGGAGTTAGGATGTTACTGGCCTTCCTGTGGTCACTCTCAGAAAGGGGAGGGGGTTTAGGCTGAGGGCCCAGTAGTTCGTTTCTGCTTTGTCCTTTCAATTGGTGTTTTGGGTTTCTTAGGAAATATTCCTAGAAGTGAAATCACTGGGTCAAATGGCATTTCAATAATTAATTTTTTGAGGAAACTCCATACTGTTTTCTAAAATGGCTTCACCAGTCTGCATTCCCATCCTTGCCAGCACTCCTCATTTGTTGATTTGTTGACGATAGCCATTCTGACAGGTGTGAGGTGATACCTCAGTGTCATTTTAATTTGCATCTCTCTGGTGATCAGTGAGTTTGAGCATTTTTTCATATGTCTCTTGGCTATCTGTTTGTCTGCTTTGGAAAAGGGTCTATTTAGTTCCTTTGC
>NW_006282083.1:94157-100500 GCF_000327345.1 Myotis davidii | reverse complement strand
GTTTCCCTCTTCTTCACAGTCTCTCCAATGATTGTTGCTTTATTGATGGTAGTCATTCTGACAGGTTTGTGGTGATATCTCATTGTGGTTTTAATTATAATTTCAATGATGATCAGTGGCATTGAGCATCTGTTCATGTGTCTCTTGGCCATCTGTATGTCCTATTCAGGTACTTTGCCTATCTTTTTCATTGGATTGTTTGTTTTTGTGGTATTGAGTAGTATGAGTTCTTTATAAATTTTGGATATTAAATACTGGATGTATCATTGGTGAATATGCTCTCCCATTCAGTAGGTTGTCTTTTGGTTTTGTCAAACCTTTTTAGTTTAATGTAGTCCCATTTGTTTATTTTTGCTGCTGTTGTTTGCCTAAGGAGACATATCCAAAAAAATATTGCTAAGACTGATGTCAGAAAGCTTACTGCCTTTGGTTTCTTCCAGGATATTTATGGTTTCATGTCTTATATTTAAGTCTTTCGAGTTTATTCTTGTATAAGGTTTAAGGTGGTGGTATAGTTTCATTTTTTTGCATGTATCTCTCCAATTTTCCCAGCACCATTTATTGAAGAGACTGTTTTGACTCCATTGTATATTCTTGCCTCCATTGTTAAATATGAGTTGAGTGTAATGTCTTAGGTCGATTTCTGGGTTCTCTCTTCTGTTTCATTGATCTATATGCCTGTTCTTGTGCCAGTCCCAGGCTGTTTTAATTACAGTGGCTTTGAAGTATAATTTAATATCTGGTATTGTGATTCCTCCAACTTCGTTCTTCTTTCTTAAGATTGCTGTGGCTATTCAAGGTCTTTTTTGGTTCCATATAAATTTTTGGAGTATTTGTTCTATATCTGTGAAATATCCTGTTGGTATTTTAATAGGGATTGCATTGAATGTGTAGATTGCTTTGGGTAGTATGGACCTTTTAATGATGTTAATTCTACAAATCCATGAACACTGTCTATTCTTCCACTTGTTTATATCTTCTCTATCTTTTTTCAACATCCTATATAAATCTTCCGAGTATAAGTTACAACTCCTTGGTAAGGTTATTGCTAAGAATCTTAATTTTTTGTTGTTGTTGCAGTGGTAAATGAAAATAATTGTTTAGTTTCTCTTTTTGAGAATTTATTGATTTCTGGGTGTTAATTTTGTATCTTGCTACATTGCCAAATTCATTTATTAAATCTGGTAGTTTTTTGATGGAGTCTTTAGGGTTTTCTGTGTATAATATCATGTCATCTGTGAATAATGACAGTTTTATCTCCTTCTTTCCAATTTGGATGCCTTTTATTTCTTCTTGTCTGATCCCTGTGGCTACGACTTCCAGTACTATTTTGAATGAGAGTAGTGAAAGCAGACATCCCTATCTTGTTCCTGTTCTTAGGGGAAATGGTTTTAGTTTTTGTCCATTGAGTATGATGTTCGCTGTAGGTTTGTCATACATGGCCTTTATTATGTTGAGATATGGTCCCTCTATTCCCACTTTGCTGAGAGTTTTTATCAACAGTGGGTGTTGGATTTTGTCAAATGCGTTTTCTGTGTCTATTGATATGATCATGTGATTTTTGTCTTTCAGTTTGTTATGTGATGTATTATGTTTATTGAGTTGTGAATATTATACCAATCTTGCATCCCTGGAATAAATCCCACTTGGTCATGATCTTTTTAATATATTGCTGGATCCAAATTGCTAATATTTTGTTGAGGGTTTTAGCATCCATGTTCATCTAGGACAGTGGTCGGCAAACTGCGGCTCGCAAGCCACATGCAGCTCTTTGGCCCCTTGAATGTGGCTCTTCCACAAAATACTGACTTCTGCGCATGGGCCACGAAGTTTCAATTGCATTATATGCCCGCACGTGGTATTTTGTGGAAGAGCCACACTCAAGGGGCCAAAGAGTCGCATGTGGCTCACGAGCCGCAGTTTGCCGACCATTGGTCTAGGATATTGGCCTGCAATTCTCCTTCTTTATAGTGTCTTTATTTGGTTATGGGATTAGGATAATGTTGGCCTCATAGAAAGAACTGTTGGTTCTTCTTGGAATTTTTGGAATAGTTTGTGGAATATAGGTGTTGCTTCTTTGAATGTTTGGTAAGACTCCCCTGTGAAGTTATCTGGACTAGGACTTTAGTTTGCTGGGAATGTTTAAATTACTGCTTCAGTTTTATCCATTGTTATTGGCCTATTCAGGTTTTCTGATTCTTCTGATTCTGTTTTTGGAGGTTGAATTTTTCTAGGAATTTGTCCATTTCATCCACATTGTCAGCCTGTTGGCATATCATTGTTCATAGTATTTTCTTACAATTCTTTGTGTTGCTCTGGTGTCAGTTGTTACTTTGCCACTTTCATTTCTGATTTTACTTATTTGGGTCCTCTCTCTTTGTTTCTTGATGAGTCTGGCTAATGGTTCATCAATCTTGTTTATCTTTTCAAAGAACCTGCTCTTGGCTTCATTTGTCTTTTGTAATTTTTTTTGGTCTATATGTCATTTATTTCTGCTCTAATCTTTATTATTTCCTCCCTTATACTTACTCCGGACTTTTCTTGTTGTTCTCTTTCTAGTTCTATAAGTTGTAGGGTTAAATAGTTTATTATTATTTTTTGTGGTGTGTTTTTTTTGTTTGTTTTGTTTTGTTCTTTAGGTAAGCCTGTAGCGCAATGAACTTTCTTCTCAGAACTGCTTTTGCTGTATCCCAGAGATTTTCGGTTGTTGTGTGTTTGTTTTCATTTGTTTCCAGGAAGTTTTTGATTTCTTTCTTGATCTGGTTGGTAACCCATTCATTGTTTGTTTAATAACATGCTGTTTAGCCTTCATGTGTTTAAATGGTTTTGGGTGTTTTTACTGTATTTGATATCTAATTTTATTCCACTGTGATATGACAAGATTCTTGAAATAATTTCAGTCTTCTTGAACTTGTAGGGACTTCTTTTGTGTCCTAACTTGTGGTCTGTCTTTGAGAATGATCCATGTGCCCTTGAGAAGAATGTATATTCTGCCTCTTTGAGGTGAAATCCTATCTAATAATAGACAAACATGGTAATTAACCATAGCTCCGACATGCTTCCCATTGGCTAATCAGGGCGGTATGCAAATTAACTGCCAACCAAGATGGCGGCCAGCAGCCAGGCAGCTGAAGCGAAAAGGAGGCTTGCTTGCTCCAGTGAAGGAGGAAGCCAAGGTTCCCCGCCTGCCGCTGCCGGCTTCTGAGCTGCAACTCTAAGAAACAATGTTGCAATTATAGAAGTTAAACGAAACCCAGAAACCTGCTTTCGGCCAGCCGGGCTTCAGCCAGTGTTTCAATTATAGAACCAAAACAAATCCAGATCCCTGCTTTCAGCAGCCGAGGTATCAGAGCTGCAGCTGGGCCTCAGAGCTAAAGCCAGCTCTTAGCTCCAGTGATAGCCATAGAGGGTAAATAAATCCCAGAATAAAAAAAAAAAAAGGAGAAGTTGGGAGCTTCAGTCTCCTGCCAGCCTGAAAACGGCCCTCAGCCCCTCACCCAGACTGGCCAGGCACCCCAGTGGGGACTCCCACCCTGAAGGGGGTGTGACTAGCTGCAAACAGCCATCATCCCCTCATCCAGGCTGGCCAGGCACCCCAGTGGGGACCCCCACCCTGAAGCAACAAGATGGCGGCTACTTTGCATACTGAAGGCGGGCAGCAGTGGGGAAAGCGGTCCATGGTCCGGGACCGGATACGTGATCCTACCGGACGGGGGCAGTGCTTGAGACTGTCCGCGGTCCGGGACCGGATCTGTGACCCTGCCGGATGGGGGGCAGTGCTTGAGGCTGTCCGAGGTTCGGGACCGGATCTGTGACCTGCCGGGCGGGGGGCAGCGCTTGAGGCTGTCCGCGGTCTGGGACCCGGATCCATGACCTGGCGGGTGAGGGTAGCGCTTGAGACTGTCCACAGTCCCAGGACTGGATCCATGACCTGGCAGGCAGGGGGCAGTGCTTGAGGCTGTCCACGGTCTGGGACCTGGATCCATGACCTGGCGGGTGGGGGGCAGCGCTTGAGGCTGTCCATGGGACCAAGACACGAACGAATCTGTGACCCTGCCGGGCGGGGGGCAGTGCTTGAGGCTATCCGCAGTCCCAGGACCCGGATCCATGACCCTTCTCGGCGGGGTGGCAGCTCCCACAGGAGCGGATCGGCCGGGGTTGGGCAGGGTGAGATGCCTGGCTTCCACCCTGCCCCAGTCACTCTGGGCAGGTGAGCAGCACAGAGAACCTCTGGACAGGGGAGGCAGGCCGGTGGAGGGGGGCCTGTACTCCCCACATGGCAGTGGTGACAGCTGTGAGCGCGCTAAGCGGAGCCTGCAGGCTGAGTTGAAGTAGCGCCTGCAGACCATCAACAGCCACCGTGGTGGGCCAGACTGACGTCCTCCTGGCCGTACCACGGGGGTTTGCGGATCTGCAAAGCCAGAGGCCTCCGGTGTGCACATTCCCCCCTGGCGTGCAAACATCACCCAGCACACTGTCACCCTCCCATGCCTGCAACAGTTGTAAACCAAGGCGTGCACAAGTTCCCCCTGCCTCTCCACCACACTTCCATCAACCCAGCATGCGTAACACCCCCACAGGATGTCCACTCATCCCCTCTATGCGCTCACGTCCTTTGGAGAGTGTCTGGGTGTTCTGGGTGCTGAGGGCGGGTGCCTGTGAGATGACAGTGAGAGGGCAGAGTGGTGATGCCCTGTTTCCACAGAGGCCAGTGCAGCTACGAGATCACCTCTAGGGGGTTAATGCAGGTGCTCAGGTGGGAGCGGATGCAGACAGACACACCTGGTGGGCACGGGTGGCCCTTGCTGAGGTGCCTTCAGTCAGCATTCAAGATCAAGAACCCTGAGGTGGAGAGGAATTCCGTCCTCTCAGTGAAACAGTGGGATAATCGGGGCAACTGTAGAGGAGGAATGTGCACTTTGGGTGCCAGCACCCATGAGCGAAGGCTGCCCTGACTGAGCCTCGCTTGCTTGGGGCCTAGTGCACTCCTGCCAGGCAGTGAGCGGGTGACAGGACGTGCTTTTCCAAATTAATGAGAGAAAACGTTGATTCTCCTGCTGCCCACGAAGGTGGAAAGTGAAATGGGGAGACATGTGGGGTATGAGTGAGGTTCCCTGTCTGGGGGTTCCAAATCTGCTGTTGGTTTCTGTCACCGCTGACTAGAGATATACAGGGTGTCCCCCCAAAATGTATACACACTTTGAATACCTACTAATTCCAATGGTTTTAAGCATAAGAAAGAAACAACAATGGAGCTGTTGTCTGTTAAAAGTGTGGGCACAAACAGGTAGTTGGACATTCCCTGAGGGGTCTCAGATTGGAGAGGGTGAAGGCCAGACTGAGGGGCCCTTCTACCCCCCAACCCCACCCCAGTGCATGAATTTCATGCACTGGGCTACTAGTTTATATATATAAGAGGCTAATATGGTGTCTGACCGCCCAACTGGTCATTATGATGCGCACTGACTAACGGGGCAGACGCTCAATACAGGAGCTGCAAGCTGCAGTGACTTGTTAGCGATGGTTCTTGGGTACCGCACCCCAAAACCTTCGGCTGTGGGTTATGTTGTTGCTGGGGCACTGTGGGCCCCAAATCTGGTTTACTGCAGACTTGCATTTGCATTCCACACCCTGTACGACAGCACTTTTGACTGTGGGTTATGTTGTTGCTGGGGCACAGTCGCCTTGAATCTGGTTTAGTGCATACTTGCATTTGTGTTCCATACCCTGTATGGCAGCAACTTTGCAGAGTGCCCTCTTGCACTCCAGGACCACTCAGGGGATGTTGGAGAGCTGGTTTTGGCCTGATCCCTACAGACCAGGCCAAGGAACCCCACCTGCCAGAACCCCGCTTATTCCACAGACACCAGGGAGGGACTGCGGGAGGTTGGCTCCAGTGCATGTCTTGCCCAGTCCCGCCCCACTGGCCACCAACTAATTTCCTTTCAATGTGCATGAATCTGTGCACTGGGTCACTAGTGTTCTGTAAATGTCAATTAAATCTAGCTGATCCAGTGTGTCACTTAGAGTCACTGTTTCACTATTGATTTTTTTGTCAAGGGGATGTATCCAGTGAAGTCTATGATTACTGGAGGCCTGGTGCATGAAAATTCGTGTACTCCGAAGTGGGGGACCCCTCAGCCCGGCCTGCGCCCTCTCGCAGTCCGGGACCCCTTGGGCGATGTTCACCTGCTGGCTGAGGCCCGCTCCCCTGGGGAGCGGGCCTAAACCATTAGTCGTACATCCTTAATGCTGCTGCGGGAGGCTCCCGCCACTGCCGCTGTGCTGGCCAGCTGTGAGCTGGCTTCTGGCTGAGCGGCACTCCATCTGTGGAAGGGCCATG
>NW_006282083.1:90153-91478 GCF_000327345.1 Myotis davidii | reverse complement strand
CCCCGCCGCCGCCTCTACTTGGCTCCCTTCTGTGCCGCTCGGCCTCCATTTTGTCCTCAGTCTTCCCTCGCAACTGGTGTATGCAAATTAACCACCATCTTTTAGCTCTATAATTGAAACATTGTATCTTTTGGAGCTGTTGCTTCAGGAGCTCAGAGGCTGGAGCGGCAGGCGGGTAACGTTGTAGTCCTCCGTCACTGAAGCAAGCAAGCCTCCCTGTTGGCATCAGCTGCCTGGCTGCCGGCCGCCATCTTGGCTGTCAGTTAATTTGCATATCTCGCTGATTAGCCAATGGCAAGGGTAGTGGTCCTACGCCAATTACCATGTTTCTCTTTTATTAGTGTAGATGTCCCCTTAAAGTCCTTCAGAAGTTGTTTTATATATTTAGGTGCTCCTATTTTGGATACATATATGTGTACCAGGGCTATATCCTCTTGTTGGGTCAATCCCTTTAGTATTATGTAGTAACCTTAGTGTTCACTTGTGATGGCCTTCATTTAGGAGTCTATTTTGTTAGATATGAGTATTGCTACCCCAGCTTTTTTTTTTTTCATTCCCATTTGATTGGAAAATTATTTTCCATCCTTTAACTCTCATCCTGTGAGTCGTTTGTTTTCAGGTATATCTCTTGTAGACAGCATATAATTGGATCATGTTTTCTTTACCATTCAGCTATCCTGTATCTTTTGATTGGAGCATTTATTCCATTTACATTTAAGGTTATTATTGAAAGGTATTTCTTGCTGTTTTAATTCTGTATGCCTATGTTTCTCTCTCTTTCTCTTTTCTTCTCATTACAGCAGTCCTGTAGCATTTCTTGTAATGCTGGCTTGGTGGTGATGTACTCCTTTAGCCTTTTTTGTCAGGGAAGCTCTTTTTTTCACCATCTATTTTGAATGATAGCCTTGCTGGGTATAGTAATCTTGGTTTCAGATCCTTGCTTTTCATTACTTGAATACTTCATGCCATTCCCTTCTGGCCTATAGAGTTTCTGTTGAGAAATCAGCTGAGTGCCTTATTGGAGCTCCTTTGTAGCTAACAAATTGCCTTTCTCTTGCTGTTTTTAATATTCTGTCTTTGTCTTTAATTTTTGTCATTTCAATTATGATGTGTCTTGGTGTGGGCCTGTTTGGGTTCCTCTTGCTTGGGACTGTGTGCCTCCTGGACTTGTGTTACTTTTTCCTTCACCAGGTTAGGGAAGTTTTCTGCTATTATTTCTTTAAACATGTTCTCTATCCCTTCCTCACCTTCTTCTCCTTCTGGCATACCTTATTATGAGGATATTGTTATGTTTCATGATGTCCCACAGCTCTCTTAAGCTGACC
>NW_006282083.1:79453-85959 GCF_000327345.1 Myotis davidii | reverse complement strand
GCTTCTATATTTGTAACATAGTTGCTTAGAGTTGCAGCTCAGAGGCCTGCAGCAGCAGGCGGGGAACGTTGGAGTCCTCCGTCACTGAAGCAAGCAAACCTCATGTTAGTTTCAAGCTGCCTGGCTGCCGCCGCCATCTTGGCTGACAGTTAATTTGCATATCTCGCTGATTAGCCAATGGCAAGGGTAGTGGTCCTACGCCAATTACCATGTTTCTCTTTTATTAGTGTAGATGTCCCCTTAAAGTCCTTCAGAAGTTGTTTTATATATTTAGGTGCTCCTATTTTGGATACATATATGTGTACCAGGGCTATATCCTCTTGTTGGGTCAATCCCTTTAGTATTATGTAGTAACCTTAGTGTTCACTTGTGATGGCCTTCATTTAGGAGTCTATTTTGTTAGATATGAGTATTGCTACCCCAGCTTTTTTTTTTTTCATTCCCATTTGATTGGAAAATTATTTTCCATCCTTTAACTCTCATCCTGTGAGTCGTTTGTTTTCAGGTATATCTCTTGTAGACAGCATATAATTGGATCATGTTTTCTTTACCATTCAGCTATCCTGTATCTTTTGATTGGAGCATTTATTCCATTTACATTTAAGGTTATTATTGAAAGGTATTTCTTGCTGTTTTAATTCTGTATGCCTATGTTTCTCTCTCTTTCTCTTTTCTTCTCATTACAGCAGTCCTGTAGCATTTCTTGTAATGCTGGCTTGGTGGTGATGTACTCCTTTAGCCTTTTTTTGTTTGGGAAGCTCTTTATTTGACCATCTATTTTGAATGAGAGCCATGCTGAATATAGTAATCTTGGTCTCAGATCCTTCCTTTCCATCTTCTTGGTTGTAGGTTCTTGCTATTAATCACTTTGAATATTTCTTGCCACTCCCTTCTGGCCTATAGAGTTTCTGTTGAGAAATCAGCTGAGTGCCTTATGGGAGTTTTTTTGTAGATAACAAATTGCTTTTCTCTTGTTGCCTTTAAGACTTTGTCTTTAACTTTTGGCATTTTAATTATGATGTGTCTGGTTGTGGTCATGTTTGGGTTCTTCTTGCATGGGACTCTGTGTCTCCTGAACTTGTGTGACTTTTCCCTTTACCAGGTGAGGGAAGTTTTATGCCATTACTTCTACAAACATGTTCTCTATTACTTGCTCGTTTCTTCTCCTTCTGGTACTCCACTTAGGTGAATATTGTTCTGTTTCATGTCCTAAGGTTCCCTTAAGCTGTCCTATTTTTTAATTGCTTTTGGTTTTGGTTTTTTGATTGATATTTTTTTCCCCACTCTGTCTTCGAATTCACTGATTCAGTCCTCAGCTTTTCCCAATCTGCTGTGTATTTCTTCCATTATGTTCTTTATTAGTGCTATGTCATTCTTTATTTTTGACTGTTCATGTTACATAGTTACTATGTCTTTTCTCATGCTGTTGAGCATCTTTGCCACCATTATTCTGAACTCTATATCAGATAAATTTCTTATCTCTATTTCACTTATCTCTTCTTCTTAGAATTAGCTTGCTCTTTCATTTGGGGCTCAATTTTTATCTCCCCATTTTGGCTGCCTGTTTGGTTTTGTGTCTATGTAGTATGTAGATCTGCTAGGACTTCTAATGTCTAGTGCAGGACAATGTCAGACTTTGTTTCTGATTGGCCCTGAGTACCCTGTTTGGAGTTATCAGAAATACACAGCCAGTGGCTCCTCTGCTGGGCCTGGGTGCCTTTGGAAAGGACTAGGATGTGTACCAGGGTCTGCCTACCTAGCCCAGGGCCCAGAAGGAGATCAGGCAAACACTCAAAACCTCCAGAGATCCATCTCCATCTTGCACTCTGAGTGTTCTCAGCCTTGATTGTGCTCAGGCTATCAACCACAGCACGGGGAAACTGCCTTTCCCCCAATCAGAAACCACCTGGAGTGCAAAGATCCTCAGGCGAAAGATGTCCACAGCGTGAGGGAAGGACTCAGCACAGGAAACCGCGGTGGCTGCCCTCAGTGCTGCAAACCCAGAACCCCCATCCGTGGACTCTCCTTACACGGCTGCAGTCCACTCTGCCCTCTCTCTGCTGGAGCCCAAGGTGAGTGGCTGACATGAGATTTTGTGCATTGGCCCTTTAAGAAGGCACCTGTATTTCCAGCCATCTCTCCCTGAAAAGCAGCCCAGTTGCTTTTCACAGCCAGATGTTATGTGGGTACCCTTCTCAGTTCTGGTGCTCTCTGCTGGGATTCCCAGCCTGGGGATTAGACCCCAGAGTTCTCAGTGGGACCTCCCCATAGCTGAGATATCCTTCTGGAACTTCAGTTGCTGTCTGTGGGAGCCCAGGCACCACTTTCTGTCTCTGCACTTCCTACCAGTCTTGGTGAGGTCTTCACTTTCTCTCCTTGGTTATCAGGGTTCTCTCCAGCTAGTCCTCAGTTGTTTTGTCAGGGTTGTTTTTCTGCATTTCAGTTGTATTTCCAGTTTTGTCTGGGAGAGTGTCAGTGTTGCTTCCACTTACTCCACTGCCATTTTTAATCCTCTGTTTTTTTATTTTTAGATTCCACATATAAGTGAGACTATATGGTATTTGTTGTGCTGTGACTGATTCATGTAGATCGATACCAAAGAGATGGTTACTAGCCCTTTGAGTGCCAGGGAGCTCGATTGCGCTCCTCCTGTCTTTCACCAAAAGTGCCGGGAGCGCTAATGCGCTCCTGCAGTTTTTTTTTCTACTAGTATTTTATAATACAATCAGCAAACAACGTATGTCAAAGATGAAAACAAATGTAGTAAAGGTTTCCTTAAGTTTTTGAATATGTAACTTTTTACTTGTGATTCATAATTTTTTTTCTAAACTGCTGTAAAATCAGCAAAAATGCCTTGGCAATTTTAGCATAGTTCCTAGGATATTGGTTGGCACTCAAAGGGTTAAAGGGGAAGAGGTGAGGAGATGGATGAAAAGGTGGGGTAATATAGTTAATAGTACTGTTATAAGTTTGCTTGGTGACAGATGATTACTAGAAATAGTGGGATTATTACATTGTAAGATGAAAAAAATATCAAATCACTGTATGATATACCTGAAACTATAATACAACCAATAGTATAACATTGTATAACAACTATCTATAATAATAAAAGTGTAATATACTAATTAGACTGGCTGTCCTGTCGGACAAAACTGCAGATGCCCCCTGCTGCAGCAGGCAGGGGCCAGGGCCAAGGCCCTTGCATGAATATCGTGCATCAGGCCTCTAGTCTATAATAATAAAAGTGTAATATGCTAATTAGACCAGATGTCCTTCCAGAGGAAGCCCACACTGCGAGGGAAGCCTGGGTGCCAGGTGCCTGCCGGTGGCTAGAGGGAAGCCCAGGTCCCAGGTGCAAGAGGGAAGCCGGTGCTGGCAGCTGGGGGAAGGAAGGCCTATGCTTGCACGAATTTCGTGCATCAGGCCTCTAGTCTACACTAATAAAAGACAAACATACAAATTGACTGTACCTTTGCTATGCCTTAAGCCACGCCCACCAGCCAATCAGAGGAATATATGCAAATTAACCCAACCAAGATGGCAGCTGGCAGCAATGGAGCTGGAGCAAGTAGGAGGCTTGGTTGCCCAGTGATGGAGGAAGCCAAGCTTCCTGCCCGCCCTGCAGCCGGCTATGAGTTCCACCCAAGGCTACAAAGTTTCAATTATAGAAGACAAATAAACCCCAGATACCTGCTTTCAGCCAGCTGTGGCCACGGAGCTGGAGTGAGCAGGAGGCTTGGGTTGCTCCTGGCAATGGAGGAAGCCAAGCTTCCTGCCCCGCCCTGCCCGGCTATGAGTTCCACCCAAGGCTACAAAGTTTCAATTATAGAAGGTAAATAAATCCCAGAATAAAAAAGAAAAAAAGGAGAGGCTGGGAGTTTCCGTCACTGGGAGGCTTGGCCAGCCTGAAAACGGCCCTCAGACCCTCACCCAGACTGGCCAGGCACCCCAGTGGGGACCCCCACACCCTAAAGGAGGTGTGGCCAGCCTGCAAACAGCCATCAGCCCCTCACCCAGGCTGGCCAAACCTCCATGGGGTGAGGGTCCCCACTTGGGGGGGCTTGGCCAGCCTGCAAACAGACATTAGCACCTCACCCAGGCTGGCCAGGCACCCCAGCGGGACCCCCACCCTGATCCGGGACACCCTTCAGGGCAAACCAGCCGACTCCCACCTGGGCACCAGGCCTCTATCCTATATAATAAAAGGTTAATATGCAAATTGACCCTAACAGCAGAATGACTGGGAATGACTAGTCACTATGACACACACTAACCACCAGGGGGCAGATGCTCAATGCAGGAGCTGCCCCCTGGTGGTCAGTGCGCTCCCACAGGGGGAGCTCTGCTCAGCCACAAGCCAGGCTGATGGCTGCCAGCACAGCGGTGGTGGTGGAGCCTCTCCTGCCTCCTCAGCAGCGCTAAGGATGTCCGACTGCAGCTTTGGCCTGCTCCCCGCTGGCAAGTGGACATCCCCCGAGGGCTGCCGGGGTGCCAGACAGATGTCTGACTGCCAGCTTGGGCCCGATCCCCCAGGGAGTGGGCCTAAGCCAGTAGGTGGACATCCTCCGAGGGGTTGCAGACTGCAAGAGGACATAGGCCAGGCTGAGGGACCCCCTCAAGTGCACAAATTTTTGTGCACTGGGCCTCTAGTCTATAATAATAAAAGTGTAATATGCTAATTAGAACAGATGTTCTTCCAGAGGAAGCCCGCACTGCAAGGGAAGTCTGGGTCCCAGGTGCCAGAGGGAAGCTGATGCTGGCAGCTGGGGAAGGAAGACCTACTCTTGCACGAATTTCGTGCATCTTGCCTCTAGTCTATAATAATAAAAGTGTAATATGCTAATTAGACTGGATGACCTTCCGGATGAAGCCACAGCAGCTGAGGCCAAGGCAGAGGCAGTTGCTGTGGCGGCAGGGGCTGAGCCCTTGCACGAATTTTGTGCATCGGGCCTCTAGTACTTAAAAACAATTAAATAAATCCATGTTTGTCTAACTTCAGAGTCATGTTTTTCTACTTCATGTTGCTTTCAGAATGTGTGTGTGTATGTCTGTGCGCGCGTGCGTGCACCCAGGAGAGTGTGCAGGGAACTTCTTGGGGCTAGAAGGAAAGAAAGCATTTACTCAAAGGTGCTATGGAGAGGGACTTGGGGTCCATGGGCAAGAAATGGCTCCCTTAGTAGTCATCTAGCTGAGGTAAGTCCTGCAGGTAGAGTGTAACTTGTCTCCTCCAAGCCCTACAACAGCACCCTTTCCAGCTCTGTGGCTGAAGGAGCTCATTTTCAGTGGACAAGGAAGGTTGAGTCTAGGTTGTATTACTGGGGAAGAGATGTTTCTGGTGGATTAAACTGAAACTTTGAAAGTGTTTTCCCATGAAACATTGCTGAGTGCTTATTAAATAATTTGTCATGAGTATTCTGTTTAGTTTATTATGAGTTGAAGAGATTTGTGGGTTGCCCTTAGAATCTAACTATTTATAATAGTATTTCTATAGGAAAATACATTGTAAGTTTTCAAAATGTAAATTGCAAGAATACACATTTCTATTAAGTTGGGGATGGCCAGATATCTTGTTTTTGCTCTGAATGTTTGTTTAGAAATATTAGGATGTTGTGGCTGCAACTTCCAAAAAAGTCTCTGGGCCCTTGTATTAGATTGTGCTTAGATTATATATATCAATACTACTTCAGGTAAATGGATTGTGGTAGGGAGGAGAGAATTTTTTTATTATGCAGAAATTTTGATTAGGTGGGGAATGTGTACCCTATTTTCTCCCTGCGTAATTCAGCATAGCTCATTTCATTGTAGGGAATTTTGCATTACCCCAATGGACTTTAAGCCTGATTGGTAGGCACTAACCTGTCATTCCACTTACAAAATCTGATTTAATAGGTTTTTTTAAATTGTTTTATTGCTTAAAGTATTACAAAGAGTATTACATATGTCTCCTTTTTTTCCCCGCCCTTGACAATCCCCTGACTTCCCCTACCCCCCCAGTGCATTATGTCCATTGGTTATACTTATATGCATGCATACAAGTCCTTCAGTTGATCTCTTACCCCCCACCCTCCAGCCCCCCAACCCTCCCCGGCCTTCCCGCTGTAGTTGGACAGTCTGTTTGAGGCAGCTCTGCCTCTGTATATATTTTTGTTCATAAGTTTATAATGGTCTTTATTATCCATAAAAGAGTGAGATCATGTGGTATTTTTCCTTCATTGACTGGCTTATTTCCCTTAGCATAATGCTCTCCAGATCCAGAGCTTTATATGTATCGCACATGCGTGAATCAACTTAGCCGTTTATAGATATAGAACTAGAGTCCCAGTGCACAAATTCGTGCATGGGTGGGGTCCCTAGGCCTGGCCAGCGATCAGGGCCGGTTATGTCCGGGCCAGTCAGGGCCTGCTGGTCAGGGGAAGGGACAGGGCATGGGAGGTTGGCTGCTGACTCTGAGGGGGAAGCTGGTCCTTAGCCCTCCTGGGAAATGGGCCGCATCCGCGGCCACA
>NW_006282083.1:78688-79392 GCF_000327345.1 Myotis davidii | reverse complement strand
ACTCAGTATGAGGCCCACAGGCCCCGGTGGGGTTGGGAGAGGAGGCGATGGTCGCTGAATTGGATACAGAAGGAATGGACGCAGGATGCCGATGCCGGCACCCTGCCCCCGCATGGTTTCCCGCCTCCCCCCTCTTCCCGCTGCACTGCAACTGCGGAGGGACAGGGTTTGAGAAGTTGGCTGCTGGCCCCAAGGAGGGAGCCGGCCCTCGGCTCCCCTGGGAAAGAGCCTGTGTTCGCCACAACCCACCCCTGGTTACCCATCCCAGCCTGGAGCCAAAGGCTCCTGGCGGGGTTGGGAGAGGAGGTGATGATCATCAGGCTGGGGGCAGAAGGAACGGATGCCAGATACCAACTCTGCCCACCGGCTGGCCAGCTGTGAGAGGTTGGATGTGGGAGCACAGTGATCACCAGGGTGGCAGCTCCTGCGTTAAGGGTCTGCCCCCTGGTGGTCAGTGCATGTCAGTGACTGGTTGTTCCAGTTTATATATCTACACTAATAAAAGATAAACATGGTAATTGGCGTACAACCGCTACCCTTTTCATTGGCTAATCAGGGCGATATGCAAATTAACTGCCAACTAAGATGGCAGTTAACCGCCAACAAAGATGGCGGTCAATTCGCATATGTAGGCACAATGCAGGGAGGCGAAAGGGAAAGCAGGAAGAAGCCCCCTGCCACTGACAGTGATTGGAAACCCAGGG
>NW_006282083.1:59767-78063 GCF_000327345.1 Myotis davidii | reverse complement strand
CACACGCGTGCGATTGGCGCCAGTGAGAGCTTTATATGCATCATGCATGCATGAGTCAACTTAGCCCTTTATATATATAAAATAAACTTGCTTAATTAGACCTGCTTTCAGATGTAGCTAAACTTTTTCCAGCCTAGTGAAGCACCTCAACTTCTCTTTCAGCAAAACAGCAGTAAATATCAACATGGAGCAGATTATTTTTGTAGATCATGCAGGGAGAACAAAGGGTAAAATACTTAACTGCAGCAGTTTTTGACTATATTCTGCACAGTGAGAAAACCTGAAGTCTTTTTCAAGGTCCACCATTTCTTGTTTCCAATTGGGTCAAGTTTTTAAACTTTCTAAATCTCCGTTCCGGCTAATGAAAAGAAAACAGGATTTTACCAAGTTTCCTATCTACCTACTCCAGGACTTTTGTGAGGATCAAATGAGACGAAGCACAGGAAAATGATTCACAGACATTCGGTTAAAGTATGAAATGTATGCATCTGACTATAAAGCAGGTCATGTTCCTGGGCTGAAGAAACAGCAAGGAGGGAGAGGAAGCCGGGCGTTGCTATGTTACATCATTACCTGGCACCCACAGCAACTGTTTCCTGGCTGGGCTGGGCTGTGGGCCACATTTTGCATCATGGGGTCCCGGCAGCATTAGCTGCGATTTGGTGGGGGGTTGCTCTGGGGTGGTGGCAGGGCCTGTGTCCCACTTGGGGGAAGCCAAGTTTTGCTTTGTGGGAGCCAGTTCTGTAGTGCCAGTGCATGTCACAGTAGCTCCTGCATTGAACGTCTTCCCCGTTGGTCAGTGTGCATCATAGCAACCAGTCGGATGGTCGGACACTTAGCATATTAGCCTTTTATATATATATAGACTAGAGGCCTGGTGCACGGGATTTGTGCACTTGGTGGGGGGGGTGTTTCTCAGCTTGGCCTGCGCCCTTTCACAGTCTGGGAGCCCTCGGGGGATGTCCGACTGAAGGCTTAGGCACGGGGAGTGTGCCAGAACCATCAGTTGGACATCCATAGCGCTGCCACAGACGTGGGAAAGGCTCCCACCACTACTGCTGCACTTGCCACCCGCAATCCTGGCTTCTGGCTGAGCGGTGCTCCCCTGGTGGTCAGTGCGCATCATAGCAAGTGTTTTTTCCCGACGTTTAGTCAATTTGCTTATTAACCTTTTATTATGTAGGACTAGAGGCCCAATGCACGAAATTCGTACAAGAGTAGGCCTTTCTTACCCTGGCTGCCTGCACCAGCTTCCCTTTGGCACCTAAGACCCAGGCTTCCTTCCAGCCGCCAGCAGGCACCTGGGACCGGGGCTTCCCTCACAGCCCCAGCTTTGTCTAGAACAGTGGTTCTCAACCTTCCTAATGTTGCGACCCTTTAATACAGTTCCTCATGTTGTGGTGACCCCCAATTTCATTGTTACAAGTTGAACATAATTAAAGTGTAGTGATTAATCACAAAAACAATATGTAATTATATATGTGTTTTCCGATGGTCTTAGGAGAGCCCTATGAAAGGGTCGTTCGACCCCCAAAGGGGTCTCAACCCACAGGTTGAGAACCGCTGGGCTAGAAGGACATCCAGAAGGGTGTCAAGTCTAATTAGCATATTATGCTTTTATTATTATAGATGTTTTTAATAAAACTTTCAGATCTCTAATAGTAAATGGGGACTTATGGAGAATTAAATGTTCTGCCAGCTTACAAGGCTTTGTTTCATTCTGTTTTTTTAAGCTTATATAGCCTTAATATATCTTTAAAAGTTTGTTGTAAGAATTAAATAATTTTTGCTTGGCAAGTAGTAGGTTTTTAACAAACATTTGCTGGATTTGAATCAAAATGTCACAGGTAGTATCATGGCTTACTGATCAATTAGATTCTTCCTGTGTTTTGACAATTTGTATAAAATTAGACTTGCCAGTGCTAAAATAAGAGATAGCAATTATTTTTTCTTGGTGTCTTTAGGATGAATTCAGTGACGTCATTGATATTAAGGATCCAGATTTTACTCCTGCAGCTGAACGCAGGCAGAAACGCCTGGCTGCTGAGGTGGCCAAATTTGATCCTGATCATTATCTGTGAGTATTGATTTTTTTGAGGATTAAATAATTTGTTTATAAATTTTGAGTGTCTTTTTAACTATGTTAGGTATGTGCTTTTTGGATTCTGGAAATTATTGAAGGCTTAAAGCCTTAATTGACATCTGAATTAACTTACCACTTTAAAAACCTTTGTGATGTTTGTAGAATGTTGCTTCTTAGCAGTTCATTCTAGCAGAGAGCTCTTCTAACATGCTTCTTTGAGATTTTTCTCTCCAGGCTTAAAAATAGAACACTGAATCCGAACATAGTTGCACTTTAAGTAGGCTTTTTGTTGTGATTAATGGTGTTGATGAATTTAAATCTACATTTACTGCATTTCTTGGCTGATCCATGGTTTTCCTAACACTTTCATCCACTAGCACCAGTATCCAGTTTCAAATTAATAAATAATGACTTTTTATCATTAATAGGTAAATAATCACTTGAGGAGAGACTGTGATGTGTTCTATTTGTTATGATAGCAACACTTCTTCCAAGGAAGCAAGTGTTATCTGGCCTTTATGTAGCTGGGTTCTCCTACTCTAAGTTGATTCAGCCCTCAATTATTATTCTTCCTAAGCTCTGGGCCAACAACTTCTGTTATATATGCAGCTATCATATTATTCTTATCTATATACTAGAGGCCCAGTGCATGAAACTTGACTGAATGGCAGAACAACCGATCGCTATGATGCACACTGACCACCAGGGGGCAAACACTCAATGCAGGAGCTGCCCCCAGCCCGCAGGCCCCAACCCAGCCAAGGCGGGTGCCAGCAGGGGCTCCCCAATTGCCCTGCTGGTCACCCCACAGATTGACCCTGATCACTGGCCAGACCTAGCGATCCTACCTGTTCACGAGTTTCATGCACTGGGCCTCTAGTAGGATATAAAACCTTAAGTGACTATTCGACTGGTAGCTATGACACGCATTGACCACCAGGGGGCAGATGCTCCAACTGGTGGGTTAGCTTGCTGCCGGTGTCCAGCTGATCGGGACTGGGCGAAACAGGCCAGACACGCCCTGAAGCCCTCCTGCAGTCCCTCCCCAGCTAGCCAACCTCCCGCAGTCCTTCCCCAGCCCCGATTGTGCACCAGTGGGGTCTCTCGGCCTGGCCTGTGCCCTCTCGCAATTCGGGATCTCTTGCAGGTATCTATATATATAAAAGCCTAAGTGACTGTTTGACCAGTAGCTATGATGCGCGCTGACCACCAGGGGGCAGATGCTCAGCGCACAGGCATGGAAACATGGAACAGATGGATAAATCTCAGAGGGAAAGCGGGAGGGGAGGGAGAGATTAACCAAAGGCCTTATATGCATACTAGAGGCCCGGTGCACGGATTCCTAAACCAGTGGGGTCCCTCGGCGTAGCCTGTGGGGATGGGGCCAAAACTGGTAGTCCAATGCCGCCTGCTGCTCCTGCTTATCCTGGCCCTGCTGCGCTTGCTGCCGCCACGAGTTGGTAGGCTTGCTGCCACTCTGCTGCGGTCTCTGGGCTGCAGCAGCCAGCTGTGAGCCCTGTGTCTGGCGCCCATTGGTCAGCTGAGCTTTGCTCCCTCTGTGGGAGTGCACAGATCACCATGGGGCAGCTCCTGTGTTGAGCATCTGCTCCCTGGTGATCAGTGTGCATCATAGTGACCAGTTGACTGGCCGTTCAGTTGCTTAGGCTTTTATATATATAGACTAGAGGCCCGGTGCATGAAATTCATGCACGGGGTGGGGGTGCGGTCCCTCAGCCCAACCTCCACCCTCTCCAATCTGGGAGCCCTCAGGGGATGTCCTACTGGCAGCTTGTGCCCACTCCTCGTGGTTCTCTGCTCTGTGTGGGGCCTGCCTGCTCCACACCCTGGTGATGGGCAAGCAGGCCCTGCTGGGTGCTGCCTGCGGGCCACGCTTGGCTCCTAGGCTCACATTGCTGGGGTGACGCCGCCAGCGTCCTGCCCTGACCACTATGGGCGCCGCCATCTTTGTCACGGAGTGACAGTTAATTTGCATATTACTCTTTTATTAGATAGGACTAGAGGCCCAGGGTCCCTTTGCCTGGCCTGCAGGGATAGGGCTGAATCCGGCCTGGTGCACAGATTTGTGCACTGGTGGGGTCCCTCAGCTTGTCCTGTGGGGATCAGGCTGAAACCAGCAGGTCAATGTCCCCCGAGGGGTCCAGGATTGTGAGAGGGCGCAGGCTAGGCCGAGGGACCCCACTGGTGCACGATCAGGGCCGTGGAGGGACGCAGGAGGTTGGCCAGCTGGAGAGGGACCATGGGAAGGCTCCAGGGCATGTCCGGCCCTTCTTACTCAGTTCCGATTGGCCGGACGCCAGCAGCCGGTCATATCTTCTGCCTTCTGGTGGTCAGTGCACATCATAGCAAGCGGTTAAGTGACCTTAGAATATCATTAGCATATTACGCTTTGATTGGTTGAACAGCCAACTGGTCGAACGGACACTTAGCATATTAAGCTTCTGTTATATAGGACTAGAGGCCTGGTGCACAAAAATTTGTGCACTCGGGGTGGGGGGGTCCCTCATCCCGCCTGTGTCCTCTCGCAGTCTGGGACCCCTCGGAGGATGTCCACCTGCTGGTTTAGGCCCGCTCCCTGGGGGGATAGGGCCTAAGCTGGCACTCAGACATCCCTCTGGGTCAATTTGCATATTACCCTTTTATTATATAGGATGTTGAATAATAGCGATGAGAATGGACATCCTTGTCTTGTTCCTGACCTTAAAGAAAAAGCTTTCATTGTTTCACCATTGAGTATAATATTAGCTGAGGGTTTGTCATTAATGACCTTCATTATGTTGAGGTACTTTCCTTCTATACATACACTCTTTTATTGAGTGAATCATGAATGGATGTTGTAACTTGTCTATTGCTTTTTCACTATCTGTTGATATGAGCATATGATTTTTATCCTTTATTTTGTTAATGTGTATTACATGGATCAGTTTGTGTATGCTGCAACATCCTGTGCCCCTGATAGTATTTTGTTTAGGATTTGTGCATCTGTGTTCATCAGAGATATTGGTCTTTAATTTTCTTTCTGTGTGTTACCTTTGCCAGGCTTTATGTCCTAAAATGAATTTGAAAGTATTGCTGCTGCTTCAGCTTTTTGGAAGAGTTTGAGAAGAATAGTTATTAAATCTTCCAATGCCTAGTAGAATTCACTAGTAAAGCCATCTGGTCCTGGACTTTTGCTTCATGGGGGGTCTTTAATAGATGTTTTAATTTTCTCTCTGTTGACTGGTCTATTTAGATTTCCCAGGTCTTCATGATTTAGTCTAGGAAGGTTATACATTTCTACAAAGTTGTCCATTTCTTTAGGTTATTGAATTTGGCAGCATTTAGCCTTTCATAGTATGGTATAGTCCTTTGTATTTCTGTGGTGTCTGTTGTAACTTTTCCTCTTTTATTTCTGATATTGTTTGAGTCTAGTGATTCTGATATTAGTAAGTCTAGCCAGAGGTTTGTCAATTTTATTAATCTTTAAGAACCAGCTCTTTGTTGCATTAATTTTTTTCAATTGTCTTTTTGTTTTCTATTTTGTTTAAGTCCACTCTAATTTTTAATATTTCCTTCCTTCTACTGATTTTGGGCCTTGTTTTTTCTTTTTATAGTTCTTCAAAGTGAAATGTTACATTGTTTATTTGAGATTTTTATTGTTTCTTAAGGAAGGCCTGTAACAATACAAACTTGCCTCTTATTACTGCTTTTGCTGTAACCTCCAAATTTTGCTATGTCTTACTGTTATTCTACATTTCTGTATTTGTCTTTTGATCTTTTATTTCTTCTTTGACCCAGTCCCTATTTAGTAGCATGTGTTTTTCTTTAATCCTTACCCAAGAATATGCTTATTGATTTTAGAGAGAAGGGGTAGAGAGGAAGAGGGAGAGAAAGAGAGGTACATTGATGTGAGAGAGAACATTGATTGATTGCCTTCTGTATGTGCCCCAATCAGGGATTGAAACTGCAACCTAGGTATGTGCCCTGACTGGGAATTGAGCCCATGATCTTTCTGTATGTGGGACAATGCTCCATGCAACTGAGCCACACTGACCAGGGCAGCAGCATGTTGTTTAATCTTCACCAATTTCTACTTTTTTCCCACTTTCTTCTTTCAATATATTTCTAATTTGAAAGCATTGTGGTTGGAGAATGTGTGTGATATGATTTCAGTCTTCTGAGGCTAGTTTTGTGTCCAACATATGGTCTATCCTTGAAAATGTTCTATGTGCATTAGAGGAGAATATATAATCTGGTTTTCTGGGATGAAAAGCTCTTCGATTATCTCCAGTTCTAGTGTGTTATTTAATGTCAACATTTCCTTATTTATTTTGTTAGACTGATCTGTCCATTGCTGTGAATGGGATATTTAAGTTCTCCACTATAATTGTGTTTTTGTCAGTATTTTTCTTTAGTTTTGTTAGTAGTTGCTTTATATATTTAGGTGTTTAATATGTATATTGAAAAGTGGTGTCTTCTTGATTTATTATTCCTCCCTCTATAAAATGTTCATCTTTGTCTCTTCTTTCCTTTTTATCTTGAAATCTTTTTTTTTAGATATAAGTGTAGCTAGAGTCACTTCTTTGGAGTATTGTTTTCCACCTCAAATCACTTTGAATCTTTGTTTGTCCTTGCAACTGACGTGTGTCTCCTGAAAGCAGCATGTAGATGGGTTTTGTGTTTTGATTCAACCCTCTACTCTGTGCCTTTTAATTGGTGAGTTAAGTTGTTCTGCATTCACGGTGACTATTGATATATAAGCATTTTCTATAGCCATTTTATTTTTTGTTTTCTGTTATCTTTATTCCATTTTTTCTTGAATTTCTGTCTTTTTATTTTTAGTTTGGTGTTATTCTATGATTTTTATGTTATATATCTCAGTTCTAGACTTTATTTCATGGTTATAATTAGGTTCATGTAAAAGAAAGTTTCATATATACACTGTCCTTTTCCTTTTGTGCATTTTATCTCCATTTCCCTGTGCAAATTCAGACCTTTACCTCCTTCCCTTTTATGTTTTAGTTGTCACAAATTATCCCTTTCTATATTGTGAGTTCATTTCTCAATTGCAGGAGCTGTTGTCTTTTTAAATGTTTTTTACCTCTCTTAACCTTTATGTTATATTTAAGTCTATATTATCATGTTCTGAATAAGGGTTGCTATTTCCTATTTTTGTTTCTCTGTTAGTTATCTTACTCATAGTTTTGTATTCTATTATCTTTTGTTTTAGGTAGAATGCCCTTCAGTGTTTCCTGTAATGCAAGTCTTCTGGTGGTAAAGTCCCTCAGCTCCTGTGTGCCTGGAAAAGTCTTCATTTTCCTTTATATTTAAAAGATATCTTTGCTGGATGTATTATTCTTGGCTGGTGAATTTTTTTTAACAATTTGAATATTTTATTCCAAACTTTTCTAGCTTGTAGGATTTCTAGTGAAAAAAAAAAACAAAACAAAACCATGATGATAATTTAGTGGGATTTCTAGTATGGGTTACCATCTTTTATTTCCTGGATGCCTTGAGAATTCTTTCTTTGACATTAATTTTTGGCAGTTTTAATATATTGTTCTTTGAAAGGCCTTTTGGATTGAGATAATTAGATATTCTGTTTGCTTCTTAGATTTGAGGTTCCAGTTTGTTCCATAGGTTTGTAAGTTCTCATTGGTTATTTGTTTGAATCGGTGGTTTATTCCCCTCCCCGTTCTTACCCTTCTGTAATACACATTTTTCTTATATTGCTCTTTCTGATGGAGTCAAATAGTTCTTCTAGAGCTCTTCCTTATTCTCTTCCCTTCCCTTCCATTTCCTTTCCTTCTCTTCTCTTCTCTTCTAAGTCCCTCTTTTTTCCATGTACATTATTTCTGTATTTTTATCTTTAGTATTTCTAATTCTTTCCTCCTTCAGGTCAGCTCTATTTCTTCATCTTTTTTATTGTTCCTCATTTCCAGAGTTTCTATTTATTTTTTTTAAGTTTCACTATCTTTGATCAGGTACTCCTTTTATTCATTGATTTTATTTCTGAGTTGATTAAACTGCCTTTTAGAGTTTTCTTAGATCACAACTGATATTTTTTTTTAGAACTCCAGTCTTGGATTCTGTATTTTTAAAACAAAATTATCCTTATTGTTGGAAGTATACAATGGGTCCGAGGCTACCTGTCACTACATGAGCCAAATTAACCGTTTGACTGCTAAGGAGCACTATCGCGCTCTTCTTATTTAAAACAAATTTATGTAAACAATTGGTATTTTTTAATTTTCGTTGTTGCAAAGCAATACAAGTGAGTTTATTGTATAAAAAGTGTTTTACATTTTTTCCCATACACGCGCAATTAGTGCTGCAGTTTTGGCATATGTCCGAAAAAATACGTCAGCAGCCAAACGGTTAAGTAAGGACAGGGTTGAATCTATAGAATTATTTGGGTTGTATAGACATTTTAATGATGTTAATTCTACCAATTCATGAGCATGCTATATTCTTCCTCTGTCTCTTTTTTCAATGTCCTATAGTTTTTTGAGTATAGGTCTTTTTACCTCTTTGGCTAAGTTTATTCCAAAGTATCTTTTTTTTGTGGCACTGGTAAATGGTATTTCTTTTAATTTCTCTTTCTGAGAATACATTATTAGTGTATAAAAAAGCATTGGTTTCTGGGTGATAATTTTGGATCCTGGTACATTGCCAAATTCATGTATTAAATCTAGTAGCTTCCTGGTGGAGTCTTTAGGGTTTTCCATATACAACATCATGTCATCTATATATATAAAAATCTAAGTGACCGGAACGATCCGTTGCTATGATGTGCGCTGACCATCGGGGAAGACATTAATTATCTAACACTACAACTCAAAGAGTTAGCCAATGGGGCCTGCCAACCAACTTCCTGGTTTTTCCCCCTGGCTAGCAGGCCCCAATTTCCTGATTGGGGCTGGGCCCTCGGGCTGGCACGGGGAACTGGGAGTGGGTGGTGGTGGTAACGGCCCCTTTCCCAGGGGTGCCAAGGGCCAGCTCCTTCCTCAGGGCCGGTGGCCAACCTCCCAGGTCCCTCCCCCAATTCTCCCCGTGGCCGGCAGGCTCCAATCAGCTGCCAACCGCCTGCCGTGCTGGCGGTTGGCCCCCCAACCTGGCTGGCAGGCCCTGGTCACCCGATTGGGGCCTGCTGGCCAACCTCCCAGTCCCTCACCCCCAGCCAGCAGGTCCCGATCGCCTGATTAGGGCCGGGCCCTAGACTGGGAAGGGGAACCGGGGGTGGATAGTGGCGGATGCCTGGCAAGGGAAGCGGGGGAGGCAGGGAACCTGATTGGCCCTGATTGCTGGCCAGGCCTAAGGACTAAACCCGTGCATGAATTTCATGCACCAGGACTCTAGTCTGTAAATAATGACAGTTTTACTTCTTTCTTTCCAATTTAGATGCCTTTCATTCTTTCTTGTAGTGTGATTGCTGTGGCTAGGATTTCCCATATTACATTGCACAGGAGTGGTGAAAGCAGACATCCCTGTCTTGTTCCTGTTCTTAGGGGATATGGTTTTAGTTTTGCTTGGTAGAACTCCCCTGTAAAGCCATCTGGACCAGGGCTTTTGTTTGCTGGCAGATTTTTGATTGCTGCCTCAATTCCTTTGGTAGTTATCAACCTATTCAGGTTTTTTTATGCTTCTTGATTGACTTTTGGGAGCTTGTAGTTTTCTAAAAATGTGTCCATTTCATCTAGGTTGTCCATTTTGTTGGAATAAGAGTTGTTCCTAGTATTTTTGTATAATCCTTTGTATTTCTGTGGGATCGGTTGTTACTTCACCTCTTTCATTTCTGATTTTTCTTTGATCTCTTTGGTAACCTAGTCATTATTTGGTAACCCAGTCATAGAATGCTATATAGCCTCCAGGTGTTTGATTTTTTAAATTGTTTTTATTGTAACTGATTTCCAGTTTTATGTCATTGTGATCTGAGAAGAATCTTGAAATGATTTCTATCTTTTTGAATTTGAAGAGAGTTTGCCTATGTCCCAATATGTGGTCTATCTTTGAAAATGACTTGTGTTCACTTGAGAAGAATGTATATTCTGTGACTTTGGAGTGAAATGTTCTGAAGATGTTAATTAATTCCATCTGATCTAGTGAGTAATTTAGGATTGATGTTTCTTTGCTGACTTTTTGTTTAGAAGATTTGTTCAGTGATGTTAGTGGGGTATTAAAGTCCCCTACTATGACTGTATTGTTGTCAATCTCTCCCTTGATATCCTCCAGAAGTTTTTTTTATGTATTTGGGTGCTCCTATATTGGGTGCATATATGTTTACCAGAGTTATATCTTTTTCTTGAATTGCTCCCTCTCTGATTAGCCAATGGGAAGGGTAGCGAAGTTATGGTTTATTACCATGTTTCTCTATTATTAGATAGGATGCCTATGTTCCTTCTTCCCTTCCTATTTCTTCTTTTTACAGCAGTTGCTTTAGCCTTCCTTGCATTCTTGGCTTGGTGGTAATAAACTCCCTTAGTCCTTTTTTTGTCTGTGAAGCTCCTGACTTCACCCTCAACTTTGATTGATAGCCTTGCTGGGTACAGTATTATTAGATTTAGACCCTTGTTTTGCATGACTTTATATATTTCATTCCATTCCATTCTCTTGTGGCCTGATGTGTTTCTGTTGAAAAGTCAGTTGATATTCTAATTGGAGATCCCTTGTAGGTAACTTTCTGTCTGTCTCTGGTAGCCTTTAAGATTCTTACTTTGTTGTTGGTGTTTGCCAATTTAATTATGATGTTTCTTGGTGTCGGTCTTTTGGGTTCATCTTATTTGGGACTCTGTGAGCTTCTTAGACTTGTGTGTGTTTTTTCTTCCCTATATCAGGGAAGTTTACTGTCATTATCTCTTCAAACAGGTTTTCTATTCCGTGCTCAGTTTCCTCTCCTTCTAGCACCCTGATGATGCAGATGTTGTTTTATTTTATGTTATCCCAGAGTTCTCTTAGGCTCTCCTCCTGTTTTTTAAGTTTTTTTTTTTTTCTAGATGCTGCTCTGCTCGGGTCTTTTCCCCCACCTTGTCTTCTAGCACACTGATGCAGTACTCCGCTTCTTGTAGTCTACTGTTAATGCTTTCTATTGAGCTCTTTATTGCAGCAGTGTCATTTTTTATTTCTTCTTGGTTCTTCATTTTCTCTTGGTTCTTACACATATTGTTGAATTTGTCCATCCTTTTCAGTGACTTTATGACCATTTCTGTGAATTCTTTCTCTGACATATTGCTTGCCTCCATTTCTTTTACTTCCTTTTCTGGCGATTCCTCCTTGTCTTTCATATGTAGGCTGTTTCTGTGTCTCCCTGTGATCACTCCTCTCCAGGTGTCTGGTTATGTAGCTTTCTCTCTCCTGCATTGACTTAAACGCACAAGATACAACACAAGAAGACACAACACACTGGGCACTAAACACAAATGTATTCACAATACTAATAATCCCAAATAAAGGTGACCACCAGGGAAAAGAAAAGTAGGAGATAGAAAAGAGTGCAAAAATGATATTGAGAGAAGGAGAAAAATGTAAGAGAGAAAAGAGAGAAGAAAAAAGAAGGGGAAAAATATGTATACTAGAGGACCAGTGTGCATGAAATCGTGCGTGAGTAGCTTGCTTCCGCTTGCCTCAGCTTCCCGCCCTGCTCTCCACCGCTTGTAGCTTGCTGCCCCGCCATCCGCTACTCATATCTCTCCACTGCTTGTAGCTCACTGCCCCGCCCTCTGCCACTCATAGCCCTCTGCTGCTAGTGGCCTTTCTCCACTTGTAGCCCTCAGCTGCTTGTAGCTCTCCACTGCTAGTAGGTCACGCCCCTCCCCGCCCACCACGAGAGGCGCTGCTCATAGGCCAGGGGGAGGGACTGAGAGGTGCTCAGTGCACCTCCTGGTGACTGCTCTTGGTCATTACAGCATTATAACCACTGGGTTTTTATTATATAGATAGGGAGAAAACTCCAATCAAACAACAACTAATCCAAAAAATGCAAACAACAAACACCCAGAGATAAATGCAAACTACAAACAACAACTAATCCAAAATGTGTAAACTACAAACACCCAAACAACAAACACCCAGAGGAATCTGAGGAGGCAAAGCTTTCTCTAGGCGATATCTGATCTTTCTGTCCACTAATCGCCTCACCAGCCATGTTTAATTTGCCAATTCCAGGTGGGTGTTATTCGATTCAACTGTTTCTTCTGTCTGCTCTGTGAGAAGGTGCAGGACTCGTTTGCACATTTGCACTACTTTGTCTCCCCCTGGACAGATTTTTTAGGTGCCTGCAGCCAGGGAGACTGGAGTCCCGGTATTCCTGGATTCGCAGCTGAGGCAGCTGGTCCCAGGGTGTTGTGGTTGTAGGATCCTGGGAGGTATCCAAGGTCTCCCTGGTTGAAGGTAAGGCTGGGTTCCCAATCACAGCTGCTCTCCCCTTCACGATGGCGTGGTCTCTGTGGCAGAGTTGGCCGCTCCGGGAGAGATTTCAGCAGTAATAGAGGCTGCCCGGCCAGGGGAACCTGGTCCACTAGTCCCCATCAGTCCATTGGAATATAGCTGTCCCTCATTCACAAATACAAACATTCACCGCACGTCCACGCACTCTCCTTTCGCATTCTCACACTATCTTGCAGCCTGCTGTCCTGTAGGCAGCCATCTTGGATCCCCCAGTTTTTCTGTATTCTAGTTGTAATTCCAGTTTGGTTCTGGGAGCTTGTCTATTCAGCATCCATTTACTCTGCCACCATTTTTTTAAAAAAATATATATTTCTTTATTGATTTCAGAGAGGAAGGGAGGAGAGAGAGATAAAAACATCAATGATGAGAGAGAATCATTGATTGCCTGCCTCCTGCATGCCCCCCACGGGGGATCAAGCCTGCAACCCAGGCATGTGCCCTTGGCTGGAATCGAACCTGGGACCCTTCAATCCGCAGGCTGACGCTCTATCCACTGAGCCAAGCCAGGCAGGGCTCCGCCACCATTTTTCATCTCATCGGATTATCCTTGTTTTTTAAAATCCTTTGTTGTAATATCTGGATGCCAGCATATGTTTCCACCCTCCCGCTATATTTTGTAGTTCAGTAGAATTCTGGCCATATAAACCCAGTGGTTATAATGCTGTGGACAGATGTTGAGGGTAGATGACCCATTTATTATTTTTGGTTATCTGTTTCTTGCCATTTATAATATTTTTGGGGTCTTATTTTTACATTAAAGTAATGTTGAAGGCATCTTGAGAAATTTTTTCTAGTCCTTCTTTTGTTTATTTTAGCCAAGTTTTTATATTTCTCTTGCTGAGAATGTGCTTTTTTTCCTTCCCTGAAAAATTGTGTTTTAATTGTTGGTATATGTTTTGCTTCAACTAGGTAATAAAAATCTTGCCTGTTTCCTCTCTTGGGAGAAAATAAAATAATTTAGTCAACATTTAAATATGTGTGAGATAAGAAAAGGGACAAAAATGATCAGATAGCGTTTGCATCCCACTTTAAATTGTAATTTTCAGTGCTAAAATTTATTAAAGAAGATGGTATGCTGATCAGGCTTCTGGATTTATTGAGAACTCAAGACAAGTAGTAATTAGGAGGCTGAGAAGAGGATCATCTACTTCCAAAAGGGTCTCTATTCAAAACACCTTGCTTAGGGAAAAGCATTAAAATGCAACTTCATTTACTTATTTTTTCATGTACACACTTATTTGTTCAGTAACTATTTTTCGAATGAACTTTGTGCCAGGCAGTTTGATAGCTAGCAAGGAGCATGTGGTGACTATGACGAGGTCGCTGCACTCACGGGGCTTGCATTTAGTGGGGCAGTACACAGTATTCCAATTGTGATTAAGTGCCAGGTTAAGGTTAAGAGAGCAACTGGGCTTGGTACTAAGTTTTCTATTTCAAACATGTCCAAATTGAACTCATCATTTTACGTTTAAAAACTTCCTGAAATTTCTCCATGGTAGAGAACCTCATTTTTCACGTTAGTCACCCAGGTTAGGGATCTGGGATTCATCTTTGACTTTATCCCACGCTTCCAGTCCATCCTGAAGTTGTATCACTCATCTCTACTATTTCCTTTACTCCGTCTGTTTCTGACCTTCATTTGTGTCCTCCTTATTGTGGCAGTCTCCTTGTTGCCTAACTGATATCTCTTCCTCCAGGCTGGAATTCTGCAAGTCCATCAACTATAAAACCAGCAGTACAGTAGCTTATGTTCCAAAAATGAAAACCTGCCTTAAACTCTTAATGGGTTCTCCTTTGCTTAAAGCATAAGCTTTTTCATCCAATGGTCTTGGCGCCAATTCAGTGCCAACAGGAATCCCCAATATGTGGCTCATTGAAAAAGGAAATTTTATTCATTGCAAACAGCTCAATTTTGATACAGCGGAGCTATGAAAACAGCACAGCTGTGAGGTGGCGCTGTGGTGAGGTGGTGGCCTGGTCTCTCTCTCCAGCTAGACAGCTCTGCTCTGCTGTGTGCTGGTCTGCTTTGCCCTACAGAGGTCTACTCAGTTTTGTGCCAGCCTGCTATTGCGAGACATCTTCAGTGTTTCAGCTATAGCCAGGGAAATGCAGTCTTTGGTGGAAAAGGAAATTTCACTCTCAGAACCAGAGGGGAGCTGAAATATAGACACAATTCTGCCCCCCCCCCCCCCCCCCCCGCCCCAGTCCCTGATTGGTCCATCCTCTGCACATGAGGGCTCCAAATCTTTGCAGTTTGATTGGTCCAAAAGACACTGTCCTGAATTTTCAGAATTGAGATGCTCTGATTGGTCAGTGAAGAAGTTGACAGCTCCAATTGGAAGGAAAAACCTCAGTCCTATTGGCTGAAATAGGATTCCAGGAACTCCTTTATAAGGGCTGGCTGAGATGTCTGGAGCACAGTGTAGGAGACAGTTAGTTATGCAGGCTTCTCTATGAAGTGTCATTTGCATGAGAGGCCCATGTAGAAATGACTGCTAAGACTCTGGTTGTTTTTAGTTTCTTGTTTTTTAAATTTGAGCCCAGTTAGCCACTGGGAGCCCTTTTTAGTAATTTTCTTCTTTCTCAGGGTCCACAGCTTCTAACTTCTTATAATGTCATGTAAAGTTCTTGGTGATATGGCCCTGCCCTTCCTTGCCCACCTTTTATACTGTAGCAGTAATGAATATTTGCATTTCTCCACCCATACCTCTTCTCACACACTTTGTTCTCATGGTATCCCTTCGCCAGCTGTTTTCTCCCTTGTCCATCCTACCTGAATTACTTTTATCTGTAAAGACTGGGCTTAGTTGTCACTCTCTGGTCCCTCTCTCCCAGACTGGTAGGGGAAGCTCTCCTCAGGGCTTCTGTTATAGGTCATCTTGTTTTTACAACATTCTGTTTGTGTGTGTGTGGTACCTATTAACACGTTAAGCACCAGCCTGTTTTGTTTTCCGGACGGAAAGGATAGTGTCAGTCACCGGTGAGTGACTGGGTGCTTAACGTGTTAATTGTGAAGTCCTGAAGGGCAGGGAGTGAGTGTTGCCAATCTTTATCTTTCTGATTTGCATGCATATAGAGGGTACTTGGTGAATGCTTATTGAATTTAATGCATTTAAAAACTTGAAAATAATTTATTCTGGAAAGTAGACTATTAGCCTCAGATCTGTTCACAAAACTCTCAAATCATGAACACTATAAAAACCATCACAGTTAAATTACTAAAACTATATTAGTGATGTTTTACTCCAAATAATCACTTAAATATTCTGAAATTTTGGGGTGGGGGCAAGGAGAAAGGGGACATGGAGGTGGCAGAGATACTGTTTCATGGATCCAGTATTTTTATTTATTTATTTATGTATGTATGTATGTATGTATTTATTTATTTACACGCTTTTTCTCCTAGGGGAAAAAACAGCATTTTTCAGATGGGCTGTTCTACCTTTGCAGTAAATGTCCTTGGTGCTCCAGTCTCCTAGGCCCTTTTTGCTCCCCCTGACATTTTTCTGGGGCAATTCTGGTCTCTTTGGCCTCCTTAACTGTCCCATGTGTCTCTCTGGAGCAGCAGACTGTTGGACAGGTCTCTGTATGTCCTGAAAGGACAGCTCAGACTCAGCCTATTCCAAGCAGAAGTCATTGTCTCTCTCCTGTCATGTTTGTTAGCATCCTGTGTTCCTGTCTCAATAGAGGTCATCGTTGTCCACTGTATTGTCAAGGCCCAAATCCTGGGCATGGATTTTGACTCCTACACCCTGAGGATTCTAGATTCTAACTATATGTCAGACTTACCCACTTTCCGCCTGCCCACAGCCACGGTCGTATTTAAGGCCACCATTATTTCTGTTCCTTCAGGTCTCTCTAAACCAGTGGTTCTCAACCTGTGGGTCGCGACCCCTTTGGGGGTCGAACGACCCTTTCACAGGGGTTGCCTACAACCATCGGAAACACATATATAATTACATATTGTTTTCATGATTAATCACTATGCTTTAATTATGTTCAATTTGTAACAATGAAAATACATCCTGCATATCAGATATTTACATTAGGATTCATAACAGTAGCAAAATTACAGTTATGAAGTAGCAACGAAAATAATTTTATGGTTGAGGGTCACCACAACATGAGGAACTGTATTAAAGGGTCGCGGCATTAGCAAGGTTGAGAACCACTACTCTAAACCATTTTCTAGGTGGCAGTGAGAGTGATGTTTTAGTCCCCCAAATGCAAAAGCTTTTAAGTACTCAGTTGATCTTAGTACTCTAGATTTTTTAACATGGCTTACAAGGTCATTGTCACCACAACCCATTATTTTCAGCTATTCTCAACATTTTTTTCTTAAATGTGTCTTCTTCTTTCCTAGCCTTTGCTAGCTATTCTTTCAGCCCAGATTATTTTCTTCTACCTCTCTTAACTGGTTAACTGTTAATTACAGTTCAGCTGTTGGCTTAGATATTATTTGCTTCAGCGGCCTTGCCTGCATCCCACCTTCGTTTTGCTATAACATTTATCATAGCACTTATGCTGAGTTATAGTTGTTTGACTCTCCTGGGAGACTGCAGGTACCATGAAGGACAGGATTTCCTGTGTCTTGTTAGCCATGTAACATGCCAGCTATGTAGCAGTGCCCAGCATGGAGCTTGAAACGGGGCACAAAGTTAGTACTTTTGTTGACTTATTTAGCATTTTAGCCACTTTAATTATTTATCTTTTTCGAAGTTCATTTCCTAGAAAAACTTTGCATTCTGATTACTGGATGTAAGTCTGTAATAAACATCAATTCAAAAGAGTATTTCTTCACTTTATTTAAAAGAAATTTTTAATTAGAGTTGATATTTAATATTAAATTAGTTTTAGGTGTATGATATACTGGCTAGACACTTACACAATTTACAAAATGACCCCTCCCCCATAAGTCTAGTACCCACTTGACACCATACATGGTTATTGGAGTATTAATGACTAGATTCCCTCTGCTATACTTTATATCCCTGTGACTATTTTGTAACTATTTTGTACTTCTTAATTCCTTTATCATTTTCACCCACCCCCTCTTCACATCTGGAAACCATAAATTTGAATTTTTCTTACTTTAAAAAGAGATGGTCAAAAGAGAAATATGGGAGAAACCAAGATGGTGGCATAGGTAAACACCTGAAATTGCTGCCTTGCACAACCACTTCAAAAATACAACTAAAAGACAAAACAGACATCATCCAGAACCACAGGAAGGCTGGCTGAGTGGAAATTCTACAACTAGAAGGAAAGAGAAAAGCACACTGAGACTCAGAGGAGGTGCGGAAGTAAAGTGCAGAGGTACGGAGGCATGCAAGGAAAGGGCTGGCAACTGAGGATGCGGTTGTCTTTTTCAATCAGGAAGGAGACACAAGCTCCCAACGGCTCTGAACGCCAGTTCCAGGTGAATCTGGGGACTCAGACTCATACAGGGAGAAACTGGACTGTCTGGCAGCGGACGAACTCGAGGGCAGCTTTCTCTCAGAGGTGCTGGCAGCGATTACCAGGACACTGAGATCAGGGGCCTCTTAGGGCAGGAATGAGGTTCAGCCACAGCTGTTTGCTCCACTCTGTTGATTCCCTGAGACCCCGCCCCACCCAAGCTGTGCAAAGAGACTTTTGCATATGAATGCCCTGGCCCTTTGCAATCTAAAATTATCTAACAAACTGCAGCTGGACCAGAGTGACCCAGAACATCCAAAAGAAGGCCCAAGGCCCCACAGCAGCTTGCATTGCTTCACCGCTGGGCCTACTCTGG
>NW_006282083.1:55216-59134 GCF_000327345.1 Myotis davidii | reverse complement strand
CTGAAAAGCAGCAGGAGAAAAAAGTCAGTTACCTACAAGGGAGTACCCATATGACTATCAGCTGATTTCTCAACAGAAACTATGCAGACCAGAAGAGAGTGGCAAGAAATATTCAAAGTGGTGAATAGCAAGAACCTACAACCAAGATTACTCTACCTAGCAAAGCTATCATTTAGAATTGAAGATCAGATAAAGAGCTTCACAGAGAAGAAAAAGCTAAAGGAGTTCATCACCACCAAACCAGTACTATATGAAATGCTTAAAGGTATCCTTTAAGAAGGAGGAGGAGGAGGAGGAGGAAAAGATAAAAATTATGAACAACAAATATCTGTCAACAAGTGAATCTAAAAATCAAGTGAATAAATAATCTGATGAACAGAATAAACTGGTGAATATAACAGAATCAGGGGCATAGAAAGGGAGTGGACTGACAGTTCTCATGGGGGAAGGGGTGGGGAGCTTCTGGACAAAAAACATACACCTATGGATGAGGACAGTGGGAGGGGAAGGGCAGAGGTGGGGTGAGAACTGGGTGGAAGGGAACTATGTGGGGGAGGAACAACTGTAATAATCTGAACAATAAAGATTTATTTAAAAACTGGGTGGAGGGAAGCTATGGGGAAAAAAAGAGAAACAACTATAATAGTCTTAACAATAAAAAAATTAATTAAAAAAAGAGAGAGAGATGGTGTGGGAACCCTAATCAGAGTACACTGGATGTTCAAGGCCAGTTTGCCACATACAGAAGCAAGGACTCAACAATCTTACTGTACGCACTGCGCAGGTGTGCCTTTCCATAGCCCAAATATTGATGTTACTGTTTGGTGAGAAGCCTCTTTTGTCTGAGTTGGTATAAACTATATTTCTGAGCAACGGTGCCTGGCTGCTTGGTTGGGCTGCTCTGTTGGGAATGGCTACTATGTTTACAAGGGCTCCTGTGTTTGCTATTGGATTAGCAAGGCTGTTTGCTGCAGCTGCTTTGTGAGACTAATTTGAAGAACTGTTTTGTCTGATGGCTCCTTGGTAGCAATGGCTACTTGGTCTGCAATAAAGACTCTCCTACAGCCTATGACTTCGCATGTCTTCTCCATTTAATACCTGGTGTCCACGGGGGTACAGCTCCTAGTAGAGGAGGCCTTGTTCTCTCACAGATGGCTAATAAGAGACTCTTAACAGGATTAGTTTATAAAGCAACTTCTTCATCATAGTCTCAAATGTGTGCCTGAAAATTGATATTGAGAATTATTGTTTCAAGATCATTGCTATTCAGTTTTGTTCAATATGTACTTTATTTTCTTAAGCATAAAGATAGAACACATATTTTGATTGCTAGCTTGGATCCTGGAGTAAAACTTAAGTAGGTCCAAATTCAGGCCACACGGCTTACTGGTTTTTTGACTGTAGCCATGATGTACAACTTTTCTGAGCGTCAGGTTTCACCCATGTAAAATGGGCAGGGAGTATCCCCTGCTCATGGGGATTGTCTGAAGATTCAAAAAAATAATGAATGAGAAGTCCTTAGTACAGTACTTAGTGCATATGAAGAATTTGTTATTTGTGATGTTTCTAATTTTAAAAAGATTTCAGTATCTCACTTGAATGAAAAATGTATTTAAGGTCATAAAACTATCAGCTAGAAAATCCAATTTATCAAAACCTCAATCCCTTGAGTTTCAAATTAACTAAAATATAAATGAATTTTTCACTAGTATACTTTTTCTCATTGTTACCCCAAGAATACCATTTTCCAACTTAAATGAGGCATATTTTCTGAACAAGTGTCCTGCTATTACAAATATAGCAGTTACTTTTCCAGTTAAAACTAAGAAAGTGAAGTGAAGGAAAAGTATTTTTCTGGTCTCAACAAAGATTATTTTTATCTTTTTCAGTAGTTTTAATTTAAGGACCTATTAGGATTAGCATAGCTAAATAAAATAGATTGTGTGTTGGTAGAAAATGTGAGTGCACAAACTAAATGGTGACGTGTGTAGCCTGTGTGGATATTCAGTATCCTAAATTTTCTACTCAAGTGTTTATTTTTCTTTGTTGGTGGAGTTAAAAGATTCTTTTCTTTGTTGTAATTTTACCAGAATCTGTGATATTTGCAAATATAGGACAAGTGCTAGGTTTCAGTCCCTTGTGTGTTGGGTTTCCCGTCATCCCACACCACTGTAGTGCAGGCGACGGGCCCTTAGGGCAGTGGTTCTCAACCTTCTGGCCCTTTAAATACAGTTCCTCATGTTGTGACCCAACCATAAAATTATTTTCGTTGCTACTGTTATGAATCGTAATGTAAATATCTGATATGCAGGATCATCTTAGGCGACCCCTGTGAAAGGGTCATTCGACCGCCAAAGGGGTCGCGACCCACAGGTTGAGAACCGCTGCCTTAGGGCAAGACTGGTCTTTTGTGTACCTCTCATGTAAGAGATAATAAATATCAACTATCCTTTTAGTTAGTTGCTTACTTTTCGTTTTATGATGATTACTAAAGTAAATTAAATGTAGTGCTCGTTTTTCTTTGAAATGTACTCTGAATTGATCGGTATTTCTAGTGCAAAGAAATGAGTTATAAATTAGAAAACATCAAACCCAGCCAAAGTCTGTATAGCAAGCCCATCTAACGTTCATTGTTTTTCCCCAGAGCCGACTTATTTGAAGATGAGGCAGTTGAACAGGTTTTACAGTATAATCCTTGGTGGACTGATACGTATTCAGAGATTGGCCTTTATTTTGGGTATTTCAGAGTTACTAAATGAGGTTAGCTACTTTAGGTGCTGCTTTTATTTCTTAACAGTTATAGCAAGGAAATGAATGACCTCTCTCTGCTTTTTTTTTTTTTTTTTTTTTTTTTAAATACACTCTATGAGGAGGTATGTTTTTGGTTTGCTACTTTTGGAAATGGGGTCTTCAACCTAGGTTGGAAAATGCCACTCAACATTAGACTTGTCTAAATTGTTCTGGAGTATGTTTTACTTTGGAATCATTTTAAACTATTTATTTATTTATTTAGTAAATTTAGGAGCATTAGCACGTAGGACAGGGGTGGGCAAACTTTTTGACTCGAGGGCCACAGTGGGTTCTTAAACTGGACCGAGGGCCGGAACAAAAGCATGGATGGGGTGTTTGTGTGAATTAACATAAATTCAAAGTAAACATCATTACATAAAAGGGTACGGTCTTTTTTTTTTTAGTTTTATTTCAAACGGCCCGCGGGCTGTAGTTTGCCCACGGCTGACATAGGACATTTGTAGTTGAGGAAGCAGCTTGAGAGATCTGAACATTCCTTTGTGGGAAGGGCATGTGAGTGTTAGAATGGTGGGAGAAGACCCAGTTTTTATTCCCTTTGTTGAATGAATTTGATATGTCCTCCCAGTTTTTTTCAAAATGGATTTATGTAGAAGTTGGAATAGTTATCCTTATACCTGCATTTTATAGAGAACAGGTGGACCAGTTTTTACCAATGAAAGCTGAACTAGGGTTGGGGGTGGGGTCATGAATCACAGGAGATGGCGATGCCATATTTAACATTAAGCAAACATTATTCACAGAATCCTTTCTTAAATGATCATTTTATTACTGCCTTTTATAGTGGGAGGTTGGTATATTAAGTGTAAATTAGAATTATAACAGTTTCAGATAGATCAGGAGTAGAAGGCCCATATTTTCTGTCATACTTTTTTGGCTTTATTTATACTAGGGGCCCGGTGCACAAAATTCGTGCACTGGGTGTGTGTGTGTGGCGGCGGGGGGGGTGTCCCTCAGCCCAGCCTGCCCCCTCTCACATACTGGGAGCCCTCAGGCGTTGACCCCTATCACCCTCCAATCCTGACACCTCTGACTTGCCCAGGCCTGACGCCTCTGACAGAGGTGTCAGGCCTGGGCAGGGGACCCTCATTTCCCCCCATCACTGGTTCT
>NW_006282083.1:53126-54595 GCF_000327345.1 Myotis davidii | reverse complement strand
TCCGATCACTGTCAGTGGCAGGGGGCTTCTTCCTGCTTTCCCTTTCGCCTCCCTGCATTGTGCCTACATATGCAAATTAACCGCCATCTTGTTGGCAGTTAATTTGCATATAGCCCTGATTAGCCAATGAAAAGGGTAGCGTCGTACGCCAATTACCATTTTTCTCTTTTATTAGTGTAGATTAAAAACAAAATTTCAGTGTTTAAATAAAAAGAATACACACACACATGTGAAATAGTATATAGAATCTCCCGCTTAAAATTCCATTTCTGAAAGTATTACTGTTAATGAGTAATCATCATCCAAGGATTTTTTTCCCCATTGATTTTTACAGAGAGTGGAGGAGGCGGGAGAGAGACAGAGAGAGAAACATCGATGTGAGAGAGACACATTGATTGGTTGCCTTCTGCTCAAGCCCTGACCCAGGTCAGGGATTGAGCCTGCAATTGAGGTACATGCCCTTGACCAGGATAAAACCCTAGACCAGTGGTCAACAAACTCATTAGTCAACAGTACAATGACTGAAATTTCTTTTGAGAGCAAAATTTTTTAAACTTAAACTATATAGGTAGGTACATTGTTATTAACTTGATTAGGGTACTCCTAAGCTGGCCTTTGCTAAAAATGATCTAGATACGTTTGCTGAGGTCGACCCCTTCCAACTCTCCCATCCTCACTTGTCTTGTATACTTGTTTCGTCTATCTCCTTTCATTCATCCTCTCTATATGTCCACCCCCACTTCTTCTAATGCCACTTCTTCAAAGTAGACTCGCCGAGGCCGAAAACCGACTTCTGTGCATGGGCCACGAAGTTTCAATCGCACTGTATGTGCGCGCCTGCACGTGGTATGTTGTGGAATAGCCGCATGTGGTTCGCGAGCCGCAGTTTGCCAACCACTGCCCTAGACCTTTCAGTCCACAGGCCAATGCTCCAACACTGAGCCGGACCAGCAAGGGCTATATTTTTAATGTATATACCCACATCTTAGTACTTGCTTTAAGGAATTTATATATATAGAATCATATTCTCTTACCTTGCTTTTTTAAATTTTGTGATAGACGTTGTATATCTTTTGAATTAGCACTTATAATTATAGCTGACATTTTTAATCTCTCTCCAGTATTCTGTTGTGTATTTGTATCATGATTGGTAGACATTTGTGCTGTTGACTACTGATGAAACTTTGGGTTGTTTGCAGTGTTCTGGAGTTGTCTTCTTTGATTACTAAATCCAGAGTAGCTATAGGATCTCTATTGCATGTCTTATTTTGATTTTTCTGCATAGCAATAGCCCATTATATATTTTACTAGAGACCCGGTGCACAAAAATTTGTGCACTGGTGGTGGGGGGGTGTCCCTCAGCCCCACTAGTGCCCTCTCACAGTCTGGGACCCCACGGGAGATAACGATCTGCTGGCTTAGGCCCACTCCCGGGTGGAAGAGGGCAAGCCCAATCCCTAGTTGCCTGC
>NW_006282083.1:50977-52326 GCF_000327345.1 Myotis davidii | reverse complement strand
TGTATTTGTAACAATGATTCTTAGCAGCTCAGAGCCCAGCAGCGGCAGGTGGGGAACGTTGGAGTCCTCCGTCACTGAAGCAAGCAAGCCTCCTGTTCGTGTCAGTAGCCTGGCTGGCAGTTAATTTGCATATTGCCCGATTAGCCAATGGGAAGGGTAGTGGATGTACGGCTAATTACCATGTTTCTCTTTTATTAGATAGGATATTTAGTTTCTAACTTTATGCCTGTTATAAAATAGGTACTCGATAAATAGTTATAGAAAAAGTAAATATTGCAGAAATTTTTTTGTAGTTAGGTTTTGTTAGAGTTCGGGTGATTTCTACCAGATTGAAAAATTGCTACTCTGATCTTTTAGAGTTGACTGCTGCATAAACTCATTTTTATTTAATGATTCTTGTTACATTGCTTTCAATAAATTCTTGGATTTATATTTCAGTTTAAGCACAATATAGATAGTAACTGTATATGCCATGTAGATCTGATCAGAAAATTTGCTCAAACTTAAGTCAAGGATATTTACTGGTTTGAATCAGTTTCCCTAGTTTTAGTGCAATGTTTTAATGAGGTGGTGGTTGTGTAGTTATGTTTTCCGTCCACAAGGGTGAGCTAGTTGCCCTGAAAATCAGAGTTCTCATGTATCATTTTAACAGATTAAGCCAGGCTGCATATTTAACCACTGGCCCTCTTGACCCTTCATCTTCATCTGACCCATAGCATATATCTAGTCTGATGCTTCAGGAAAAAGCATAATCTGCTAAACTAGTGTGGTGATTCATTCTAAAAATTACCTTTAAAGATAGCAGGGGTTTCTGATCTAAGTTAGAAGAACTTGAGTGTTGTGTTGTACAGAAAATGCCTCTTCTAAATGTGTCAAGCATAGGATTAAGGATCAATTATAAGCTAAATACAGGGCTTGAGGTTTAACGCTTTGGTCCACGACAGGCTGGCAGTGTGATCTTGCTGTGGGAATCCTGTAGCTACCACATAAGAGTTGTCATGAGGATTGAATAAGATGACGTATTTAACATCCTTGGTATATTGTAGTAGTTAGAAATTATTATTAAGTTAAATCTTTATTGTTGAAAGTATTACATTTTTTTCATTCCTCCCCTCCCCTCCCCCGCCCCCCCACACTGAACCCTTCTAGCCCACCCCCGCTCCAAGCCTTCACCACCCTATTGCCTGTGTCCACAGATTATGCATATATGCATATAAGTTCTTTGGTTAATCTCTTCCCACCCGTCCTTCACTGCCTTCCCTCTGAGATTCCACAGTCTGTTAAGTTATGTGAGTTCCTTATATACAGTAGGTCCTTGGGTTACGTCAGAGATCCGTTCCTGCGGCGCA
>NW_006282083.1:47631-50682 GCF_000327345.1 Myotis davidii | reverse complement strand
TTTCTCAAAATAAGAGATCCTTCTTTTTTACTGCTGCATAGTATTCCATGGTGTAAATGTACCACACCTTTTCTGCACTCAACTGCTGATGGGCACTTGGGCTATTTCCAGATCTTAGCTATTGTAAATTGTGCTGCTGTGAACATAGGGATGCATATATTACTTCTGATTAGTTCTTTGAATTTCTTAGGATATATTGCTAGAGGTGGGATTACTGGGTCAAATTTAAATTTCCAAATTTAAATTTTTGAGGAAACTTCATACTGTTTTCCATGATGGCTGCATCAGTCTGCAGTCCCACCAGCAGTGTACTAGGGTTCCCTTTTCTCCACATCCTCACCAGCACTTGTTATTTGTTGATTTGTTGATGATAGCCATTCTGACAGGTGTGAAGTGATATCTCATTGATGTTTTAATTTGCAGCGCTCTGGTGATTAGTGAGTTTGAGCATTTTTTCATGTCTTTTGGCCATCTGTATGTCTGCCTTGGAGAAGTATCTAGTTAGGTCCTTGGCCCATTTTTTAATTAGATTGTTTGTCTTCTTTTGTTACGTTATGTGAGTTCCTTATATACAGTAGGTCCTTTACGTACGTCAGAGATCCGTTCCTACAGCATGACATAACGCGATTTTCACTGTAAGTCGGAACCCACCTACATAAGCACCTGCGTCACTCACATCGAGCACATACACAGCAGTAATGAAGTGAAACAGTAAAAAAAAATTTAAAAGAAAGATAACAATTCCTGACCTTTACTTGTAGTAAATAAATAATAAAAAATATAAGGCACATATGTACATACGTCGAAATGACGGCACTTTTTTTTTTTTTTTCATAAATGGGAGACGGCTACGTAACCATGAAATGACTTAGGTCAAGTCCGACATAACCCGAGGACTGTCTGTATTTTGGATATTAATCCTTTATCAGATGTGTCATTGCCAAATATGTTCTCCCATTTGGTGGGCTCTTGTTTCACGAAGTTGTATGAGTTCCTGTTATATTTTGGAAATTAACCCTTTATTTGATGTATCATTGGCAAATATGTTCTCCCATGCAGTGGGCTCTCTTGTCATTTTGCTGATGTTTTTTTTCCTGCTGTGCAGAAGCTTTTTGTTTTGATATAGTTCCATTTGTTTATTTTCTCCTTAATTTCCTCTGCCCTAGGGGATGTATCTGTAAACATATTGCTACAAGAGATGTTGGAGATTTTGCTGCCTATGGTTTCTTCTAGGATTTTTATGGTTTCACGGCTTACATTAAAGTCTTCTATCCATTTTGAGTTTATTCTTGTGTATGGTGTACATTGGTGGTCTAGTTTCATTGTTTTTGCATGTACCAAATTTTCCCAACACATTTTATTGAGAAGACTCTCTTGAGGTGACTGTATGTTCTTGCTTTCTTGTCAAATATTAATTGAGCGTAATGACTTAGGTCGATTTCAGGGGTCTGTGTTCTGTTCCATTGATCTATATGCCTGTTCTTATGCCAATACCAGGCTGTTTTGATTACGGTGGCTTTGTAGTATAACTTGAAATCATATTGTGAGCTTGGAGTGTTGCTTCCTCTTAGATTTTTTGGGAATAGTTTGAGGAGTATAGGTGACAGCTGCTCTTTAAATGTTTGTTAAAACTCCCCTGTGAAGCCGTCGGGACCAGGGCTTTTGTTTGCTGGGAATATTTTTATTACTGCTTCTATTTCATCTTTTGTTATTGGCCTATTCGTTTCCTGGTTCTTCCCAATTCAGTTTTGGGAGATTGTATTTTTCTATGAATTTGCCCATTTCATCCACATTGCACAGCTTATTGGCATGCTAGGGGCCCAGTGCACAAATTCATGCACCTTGAAAGGAATTATGGGCCATGAGGCTGTGGGGTGGGCACAGGGGCGGGTCTCAGTCCATCCTCTGCACCTCCGCCCGGCCCCTCCCACCATAGCCCCTGGTCCCCTGACTGCCGGCAGCCCCGCTACCACCACCGCTGCTCCCATGTGCTGACGGCGTTGGCCCCGCTGGCACCTGCTGATGGCACAGAGCAATTGGGGCTGGTGCCAACAGTGGTGCAAAGCAGGACTGGTGCTGTCAGTGGGTGAGAACGGCTGCTGCTGCCCCAATCACCCCTCAGGAACAGGGGGTGGTGGAGACTTCTCAGGGGTGATCGGGGTCAGTAGCTGCCGCTTGCACCCGCTGATGGCATGGAGCAATCGGGACTGGCACCAGGTGCCGACAGTGGGTGCGAGCGGGGCCAGCACCAGCAGTGGGTGTGAGCAGGACCGTCACCAGCAGCAGGTGCGAGAGGTGGCTGCCGGCCCCGATCGCACCTCAGGAGCAGAGGGAGGTGGTGAAGCCCTGAGGGGCAATTGGGGCTGGCAGCTGCCACTCACACTCACTGACGGTGCCGAATGATCAGAGCTGGCACTGGGGGTCAGCAGCAGGTGCGAGCGGAGGCTTTGGCACTGGCAGCGGGTGCGAGCAGGCCGGTGCCGACAGCAGGTGCGAGCAGTGGGCGGGACCGCGGCGCATGGGAGCAAAGAATTTTCAGTAACCACCAGAGGCTTGCCCCGATGACAGCGACTGGTGCCCTGCCTTGGTTTGGCGCCCCCGCTCACCTCTGCCGCCTGCTGCCAATGCCCGCCGTATTCTGCACACATCACCTGGTGGTCAGCACACGTCATAGCGACTGGTTATTTGGTTGTTCTGCCATTCAGTCTATTTGCATATTAGGGTTTTATATATATATAGACTAGTGGCCCGGTGCACAAAATTCGTGCATGGTGGGGGGTTCCCTCAGCCTGGCCTGCACCCTCTCCAATCTGGGACCCTTCGGACGATGTCTGACAGCCAGTTTGGCCCGACCCCTGTGGGATCGGGCCTAAACTGGCAGTCAGAAATCCCTCTCGCAATCTGGCACCGCTGGCTTCTAATCACTCACCTGCCTGATCGCCCCTAACCACTCTGCCTGCCAGCTTGATCGCCCCCAACTGCCCCCCTTCCAGTCTGATCACTCGTAACTACAGCCCCCACCAGCTGCTTGCCCCCACCTGTCCCCCCTGC
>NW_006282083.1:46547-47590 GCF_000327345.1 Myotis davidii | reverse complement strand
CATGATCACCCCCAACTGCCCTCCCCTGCCAGTCTAATCACCTCCAACTGCCCTCCCCTGCTGGCCTGATCGCCCCCAACTGCCTTCCCTTCTGGTCTGATCACCCCCAACTGCCCTCCCACTGGCCTGATTGCCCCCCAACTGCCCCCCTGCCGGCCAACTCGCCCCCAACTGCCCGCCCTGCCGGCCTGCTCACCCCTAACCGCTTCTGCCTCAGCCCCGCCACCATGGCTTTGTCCGAAAGGACGTCCGGTCTCTTGGAAGGTCTCCCTGTCTAATTAGCATATTACCCTTTTATTAATATAGTTCATAATATTTTCTTCCAATCATCTGTATTTCTGTGGTATCAGTTGTTACTTCACTGCTTTCATTTTATTTATTTAGGTCCTCTCTCTTTGTTTCCTGATGAGTCTGGCTAACAGTTAATCAATCTTGTTTATCTTTTCAAAGGACCAGCTCTTGGTTTCATTGATTTTTTTTGGTATTTTTTAAATGTCTATGTCATTTATTTCTGCTCTGATCTTTATTATTTCCTTCCTTCTCCTTATTCTGGGCTTTTCTTGTTTTTCTCTTTTTAATTCTTTTAAATTGTAGGGTTAAATAGTTTATTATTAATTTTTGTTGTATTTTAGGTAGGCCTATAGTGCCATGAGCTTCCCTCACAGGACTGCTTTTGCTGTGTCCCAGAGATTTGGGGTTATTGTGCATTTTCCAGGAACTTTCTTGCTGCATCTTATTGATATCCCATCCTTCCTATCTAATAAAAGAGAAACATGGTAATTAGCGTACGACCGCTACCCTTTCCATTGGCTAATTATAGCGATATGCAAATTAACTGCCAGCCAAGATGGCGGCCGGCAGCCAGCCAGCTTGAAACTAACATGGGACTTGCTTGCTTCAGTGACGGAGGAAACCAACGTTCCCCACCTGCCTTGCCGGCCTCAGAGCCTGCAGTTTGAAACATTGTAACAAATATAGAAGCTAAACAAAAACCCAGAAACCAGCTTTCAGCAAGCCAGATCTCAGAGCGGGAGTGATACATT
>NW_006282083.1:35491-45696 GCF_000327345.1 Myotis davidii | reverse complement strand
GACCCCCTGATTGGCCCTGCTCTGTGCGTGACAGGCGGTGGCACTGCAACCTCCCAATCGGCCCTACCCTGACCGTGGCTGAGGGTGGCATCGCAACCTCCCAATCCGCCCTGTTCTGTGCATGACGGGGCAGTGCCCCAACTCCCCAATCGGCCCTGCTCTGAGCCCGATCAGGGGCTGCATCTAGGGATTGGGCCTGCCCTCTGCCACCCGGGAGCAGGCCTAAGCCAGCAGTGCTTTATCTCCCAAGGGGTCCCAGACTGTGAGAGGGCACAGGCCAGGCTGAGGGACCCCGCCTTCCCCCCCGAGTGCACAAATTTTTGTGCACCGGGCCTCTAGTTCTTTAATAACATGCTATGTAGCCTTTAATGTTTGAGTACTTTTGCTATAGTTGATTTTTAATTTCTTGCCACTGTTATCTGAGAAGATGTTTGATATGATTTCAATCTTCTTGAACTTGTAGAGACTTGTTTTATGTCCTAACTTGCGGTCTGTCTTTGAGAATGACCCATGTGCACTTGAGAAGAACGTATAGTCTTCCTCTTGGGGTGAAATGTTCTATAAATGTCAATGAAATCCATATGACCCAGTGTGTTATTTAGAGTCTCTGTTTTCTTGTTAATTTTTTGTCTGGAATATCTATTCAGTGAAGTCAGTGGAGTGTTAAAGTTTTCTACTATGACTATATTGTTGCCAGTCTCTCCTTAAAGTCTTCCAGAAGTTTTTTTTATATATTTAGGTGCTCCTATTTTGGGTGCTTATATATTTACCAGAGTTATAACCTCTTTTTGGATCGATCCCTTTAATAGTTATCTTTGGAAGGCAGCTGTGCTCACCACTATACCACCAATGCTGCAAATAGTTATCTTTATTGTTTCTTGTGATCACCTTTATTTTGTTATCTGTTGTGTCAGATATGAATCTTGCCACCTCAGCTTTTATTTCATTTCAATTTTTGTGGAAATTTTTTTCCATCCCTTCAGTCTCATCCTGTGTGAGTCTTTTGTTCTGATGTGTGTCTCTTGTAGACAGCATATAATTGGATTATGTGTTTGTATCCATTCAGTTGCCCTGTGTCTTTTGATTGGAATATTTCATGAATGACATTTACTGTTGTTATTGAAGGTACTTACTTATTGCCATTTTAATTCTGTATGCCTATATTTCTCTCTCTATTTCTTTTACAGCAGTCCCTTTAGCATTTCTTGCAGTACTGGTTTGGTGGTGACAAACTCCTTTAGCCTTTTTTTATGGGAAGCTCTTTATTTCACCATCTATTTTCAATGATAGCCTTGATGGATATAATAATCTTGGTTTCAGATCCTTGCTTTTCATTACCTTAAATACTTCATGCCATTTCCTTCTGGCTTATAGACTTTCGAATGAGAAATCAGTTGACAGCCTTATAGGAGCTCCTTTGTAGATAACAAATTGCTTTTTGCTTGCTGCCTTTAAGATTCTTTCTTTGTCTTTATTTTTTGGCCTTTTAATTATGATGTGTCTGGGCATGGGCATGTTTGAGTTCTTCTTTCTTGGACTCTGTATCGTTTGAACTTATGTGATTTTTTCCTTTACCAGGTTAGGGAAGTTGGGTGTTGGCTGTCATTATTTTTTCATACACCTTCTCTACTCCTTGCTCACTTTCTTCTCCTTCTGACATACCTTTAATGTGAATATTGTTAAGTTTCATGGTTTCCCACAGCTCCCTTAAGCTGTCCTCCTGTTTTTAAATTTTTTTCTATTTGAGTTTCTGATTGAGTGGATTTTTTTTTTCTACTTTGCTTTCTAATTCACTGATTTTGGCTTTTCCCAATCTGCTGTGTGTTCCTTCCACTTTGTTCTTCATTAGTGCTGTGTCGTTCTTCATAGTTACTATGTCTTTTCTCATGCTGTTGGTCATCTTTTCCGTCATTATTCTGAACTCCATGTCTTTCATCCATTTCATTTATCTCTTCTGGAGAATTCTCTTGTCCTTTCATCTGGTGCTTGTCTTTTTGTCTCCCTATTTTGACTGCCTGTTTGGGTTTGTGTCTGTGTAATAAGAGATCTGCTAGGACTTCCAGCCTCTAGTACAGGACAATGTTAGATGCTGTTAGTGACTGGCCCTGAGTATCGTTTGGAGCTATTAGCCAACCACAGCCCGTGGCTCCTCTGCTGGGGCTGGGTGCCTGTGGAAAGAACCAACATGTGCACCAGGGTCTGCTTTTCCTATCCCTGGGCCCAGAAGGAGGTCAGGCAAAGACTCAAAGCTTCCAAAGGCCCGCCTCTGCCAGCAGTCTGATTGTTCTCAGTCTTGAGAGCCTCAGGCTACCGACCTCAGGGTGGGAAAGAGGTCTTCCAACAGCATGGGACAACTGCCTTTCCCCCAGTCAGAAACCACCTGGACAGCAAAGATCCTAGGGCAAAAGATGTCCACAGTGTGAAGGAAGGACTCAGCACAGGAAAACAGAGTGGCTGCCCTCTGAGCTCCAACCCCAGAGTCCCCAAGCTGGAACTCTCCTCACACGACTGCAGTCCACTCTGTCCTCTCTTGTGCTGGAGCCCAAGGTGAGTGGCTACACACGAAATTTTGTACATTGGCCCTTTAAGCGGGTGCCTGCATTTCTAGCCATCTCTCCTGGCAGACAGCAACCCTGCTGCTTTTGACAGTCAGATGTTACTTGGGTACCTTTCTCAGTTCTGGTGCTCTGAGCTGGGGGGCCCAGCTTGGCATTTAGACCCCAGAGTTCTCAGTGGGAACCCCCCTCTGCCCCTACCTTCAGCTGCTGTCTGTGGGAGCCCGGCTAACCATTTCTCATCTTCACATTCCTCCTAGTCTCTATGTGGTCTCAACTTTCCATCCTTGGTTGTCAGGGTTCTCTCTAGCTAGTCCTCAGTTGATTTCCAGAATGGTTTTTCTGTATTTCATTTGTATTTCCAGTTTGGTCCTAGGAATGTCAGTGTAACTTCCACTTACTCGGCTGCCATTTCGGAATCAACCAGAAATATTATTATTATAGAGTAAAATCAATGGCAGGAGAGCAAGGAATTGAATGGCTCTCTATGAAATTACAATTTTTATGCATTTACAAATCTTTAAAAGGGAGTTCTTTTTTAGTGAGATTTTTTTTGAATTCTTTTCTTTGTCCAAATATTTGAGGCCCCCAGAATTGGAGGAATACATTGAAGTCTGCTAAACCAGAATAAAATATGGGAAAAAAGAAGCAAACCGAGAAATAAAGATCAAGGAGCATGCTGCTGCTTTAGTTTTCCCTCATTTTCCTCTCTCTACCTCCAGGCCTCCTTCCGCTTAAGCTCCCCAGTCAGATGTTGCCAGACAGATATAACAGTGCAAGTGTGAGGGGCCTTTGACTCCTCCTCATCTATACTAATAAAAGGGTAATATGCAAATTAACCATCACTCCACGACAAAGATGGTGGCGCCCATAGCCAAAAAGATGGCGGTAGCTGGAGCCATGGAACCGGCCAGAGTGGGTAGGATGCTTGGCTTCCTTCAGGTGCGACGCTTGGCTTCCTTTGTTGCCCCAGCGATGAAGGAAGCCAAGCCTCCCACAAGCCCTGGCCTCTGGGCGACGACCACGGAGCCAGCTGGAGTGAGTGGGAGGTGGCTCCAGGGCAAAGGCCTGGGTCCCGGGTGCCAGAGGGAAGTCAGTGCCAGCAGCAAGGGGAAGGAAGGCCTATTCTTGCACAAATCTTCGTGCATTGGGTCTCTAGTCTTAAAATATTAAGCTACAGTTGTTTTCAGTTCCAGATAAGCCTCTTGGCTCCATTATGATTCTTGTCATTTTCTTCATAGCCCTGAGTTAGAGTGCAGATACTTTCGTTAATCTCTTCAGTTTTGACACGGTCTGATCTTTCTCCCCAAAGGCTTGTAATTGGAAGTGTTAAATGCTATGCTTCCGCTGAGATCCAGTTTCCTGAGGATGGATTTTCCATGTTTCCCATGTTGTCTTTCACTGGTTAACTTCAGACCAAGAATCTGGCACATGACTGCTTGTTATGACACTTTGCATTTATAGTCAATGAACTTCCTAGCAGGGACAGCCTGTTAGTATTTGTAGAGCTGTGAGTCTCAACTGGAGTGTTGTAGCCACTGCACAGCTCACCATTTAGACCAAGGGTTTGAATGCAGCAGATTTTTTCTGGTCCCATTGTTGTGTTCCCAGAAAGTGTACAATGTAATAGATTTGCATTCCTCTGAGAGGAGCCAGGTCATGGATGATTTAGTTGTTGAACCACAGAAGATAAGGATTTTGGGACGGGGTATTTAGAAGGGAAGATTTAAAAGTAACTAAACTAGAAAATGTTTCACATGAAATAAGGTCACTTTGCATTTTGGGGGGAGGAGTCTCTTTGCAGTTAACAAATGGTATTGATGAGGTTTTTAATGTTGGGAGGTGGTCTTGGGCCGCTTGCGTCGGACAGCTGGTCCTGAGGCAGCCATGGGGTTGCTTGTCTGGTTTGGCTGCATTTCTGGGCCTGGAACCGAAACACAGCCAAGGCTGGATGTATCTGATGTGGGTCAGAACCTCACTGTCCTGGGGGCTTGATGCCTAAGGGCTATTCTCCAGCCACTGTTCCTTCCCCCTCAGAGGGTCTACCCGCAGGACTAGCAATAAGGCAGGGGAGGAAAGGGGAGGGAGGGTCCAACCACAGGCCCAGCCATGTGAAAGGTCAGGGATCCAAACTGCAGGACCAGCCATGTGAAAGGTCAGGGTTCTAAACCGCATAAAAAAAGAAAGAAAAGTTAGTATATGTTATATATAATAATTAGTATATATACTAAGTTTTTAACTTGGGGCTATTGATGAAGATGAAAAGAGGGTGGCAAGCAGAACAAGAAAAAGGAAATGACTGTGTTGAAAAGAAACATCCTCTTTCCATAAGTCTCATGTGTGATGTGGTCATATTTGTGTATTTATGTGTAACGTTGTTTCTATTTATACAGAATATTAATACTATGCACTTAAATGGACTAATATATGAAAATACTCCTACTTTTTTGTATAGAACTTTAAAAATGAATAGTGAATATTTAAAGAGTACTTTACTTAGCTATATTATACTAGAGCCTTGATGCATGAAATTCGTGCAAGAGTAGACCTTCCTTCCCCTGGCTGCCAGCACTGGCTTCCATCTGGCACCTGGGACCCGGGCTTCCCTCGTAGCCCCTGCTTCATTCAGAAGGTCATTCGGAAGGACATCTGATCTAATTAGCATATTATGCTTTTATTATTATAGATGTTTTCTGTTGTCAATATATTATGGTAACTTTAAAGTCAATAACTCTGACATTCAGATGCCTTGAATACAGAACACTTTAGCAAAAAGAGGTGTAAGAAATCTGGTAATAGCAATAGATACTGTTTAAACATTTCTTTATTTAGCCCTAGTAGGATTTGAGCTAACACAAAGCTATTAATAAAATGGTGAAGTCTAGCCCTAGCTCGTTTGTCTCAGTAGATAGAATGTCAGCCTGTGGACTGAAGCAAACGGTGGTCTGCGGACCATTGGTGGTCAGTGAGGTCTGAAAGATTGGTGACTGCTGGACTGAAGGGTCCTGGGTTTGATTCAGGTCAAGGGCACATGCCTGGGTTGTGGGCTTGATCCCCAGTAAGCAACCAATCAGTGATTCTCTCTTGTCATTGATGTTTCTATCTCTCTTTCCTTCTCCTATCCTCTCTGAAATCAATACAGATATATTTTAAAAAATAAAACGGTGACATCTAATTTAAAAGTTGTTTATGTATCTAGAATTAAATAACTATTTCAGTTTCTATAATCAAAGTTCTAATTTTGACAGATCTTCAACATTGGGGGGGTTCTACAAAACTGGATGCAACATCTAATTTTTAAATACATTTTCTTCTAGTATCTTTCTCTGAAGAAGAGAAGTGTCAGCTGCGGAAATTTGTCCATAAGTCTTACCTGCTGGACAAAAGAGCCCAACGTCAAGTGTACTATAGTCTGATTGATATCCTTCTGGCCTATTGCTATGAGACTCGTGTCAATGAAGGAGAGAAGAACGTAAGTGCGTGTGTGTCTGTGCTTGTTGGCTGAGACTCCTGCACTGAGTAAACTGTATTAGTACTTCACTCCTCTTGTGGAGAGTAAGACCTGTGGTGATCACTGCTTAGGGGACGCTTGGGGCAGAGTTGCACATGTTTGTTGGTGGTGGGTATCAACATAGAAGCATAATGCTTACCTGGTGTCTTTCTTTTCTCTTGGCATCAGTCTTTACACATAGCAAAGAGGGGAAGTAAAACTGAGGCTAGAGAAAAAGGATCTTTAGGAGATAAATTGCTCAAATAAGACACTTGACTTTGGCAAGGAGTAAACTATCAACCCATTTATGTTCTTTCTCTGAGCTTTCAATTAGCAGGTGCAAGGTATAGGAATCTTTTAAAGCAGTGGTTCTCAACCTGTGGATCGCGACCCCTTTGGGGGTCGAACAACCCTTTCACAGGGGTCACCTAAGACCATCAGAAAACACATATATAATTACATATTATTTTTGTCATTAATCACTATGCTTTAATTATGTTCAATTTGTAACAATGAAATTGGGGGTCACCACAACATGAGGAACTGTATTAAAGGGTTGCGACATTAGGAAGGTTGAGAACCACTGTTTTAAAGAAATCCTATATAATAAAAAGGCTAATATCAAATCGACCTAACAGCGGAACGACTGGTCACTATGACGGGCACTGACCACCAGGAGCAGACGCTCAACACAGAAGCTGCCCCCTGATGATCAGTGCTCTCCCACAGGACTAATGCCGCTCAGCCAGAAGCTGGGGCTCATAGCTGGCGAGCGCAGCGGCAATGGTGGCAGCCTCTCCTGCCTCTGCGGCAGTGCTAAGGCTGTCCAACTGCTGGCGTAGGCCTGAAGCGGGCCTAAGTTGTCAGTCGGACATCCCCTGAGGGCTCCTGGGGGGTGCATGCCGGGCTGAGGGATTACCCCCCCCCCCCCCGCCTCAGTGCATGAATTTTGTACCCTGGACCTCTAGTCTGTTATTAAGAATATACTAATGTAAAGTACTAATGTAAAGTACATTAGTATTCTTAAATTCTTTTTTAATAACACAGACTATCGTAGCTCAACTGGCTGACATGTTTAACCCTACCAGACCGCTGTACCGATTTTTAGGTTATTTCCACACAAAGGTGGAATATTGGCGCTAGATGAAAAGGTAGATGAAAGGTAGACCTATTTTCTACAATGTCCCTAAGTTCCATCTTATTCTAACCACTTGTTTGCATGTAACTAACATTTTTCTATATCATGCTGGTTTTTTTCTCTTTAATGCTCAGGAGCCCAGGTATAGGGGACAGTTAGGTTCAGGGCCTCAGGTCTGGTAGACTTAAACCACATTTGATTTTGTAAATGAAGAGCTAAACATTTTTCTCACCTCTACTTTTAAAAAAGCTGGGAAACAACAACAAAAAGTCTTTCTGGTTAATGTGCACTGCAGCTGTTTATGATTATCTTAGTTCAAAGGGCTTTTCTTGAGCTGTGCACATGCTTTCTTAAAAATTTAAATACACAAATACTCCATATCATTGTAAAGGGAAATGCACACAAGAAAAAAATCATTAAAATGTCCTGTAATCTCAACCCCAGAAAAAGCCACTGTTAAAAGGTGATGTATCTCTTTCACTCTTTCATTGTGCACATGTATGTATGCATGTATGATGTTGGGTCATGATGTATGCATTATATAGCCTGCTGTTCTCACTTAACATCATAGTTTTAGGATTAGAATTTTATATGTGCCAAGATGATTTATATTGTCATGATTCTGAAAATTTCAAGAGAGACTCTTGAGATTTGCATTTCACTCCAAAATGAATATAAGTGAGTGTATCAAGGTCCTAATATAACTGAAAATGCTTTTTGTTTCCACTCATCTTTTTAAGATACTGCAATTGGAGAAAATGTTTTCTTTGGCAAAAAGTGCTTATTGCTTGAGGAGATAAGTGAGTGTTTAGTTTTACTCGATAACATTTATTCTTCTATTTGCATATTTGAAATTATGAAGTCTTGAAACTTCAAAACCTTCTTTAGAATATATTTACTCTCACAAGCATTCTCTGAAAAGGCCAAATTCTTGAGCAGCTTTTTTGTGGGCCACAGACACACATTAATATTATTTTTGAGTCCATTGATAGAATGTTTGGGAAGTAACTTAGTTGAGAAGGACAGAAATTGAGCAATGCATCACTTTACTTTAATTTTACTTTCATAGCTGTGCTCATTTGCTCTTGTGCCCTGGGACTCTCATTAGTGGAAAAGCTTTACTTTATAAAATCCAAATAGACAGAAACTTGCCTTTGATAGCATCTGCATTGAGTAAAGCAAGTATTTTATTTTATTTTTTGCAATCATAGACACTTCTTAGCTTTTATATTTATGTCAACACTACTCACATGCTATTTGAATAAATGGATATATTTGTTTTATTTTTATATGACTATCTCTCACGTGACAGTATTCTTTTCTTTAAAACAAATAAAGGTTGAATCTGCGTGGAATATCAGAAAACTGAGTCCAACACTGTGCTGGTTTGAGGTATGACTTTTAATTGCAATTCTTTAGATTTGTTTGTCCAGAAAGGTATTTTTTCATTGTCATTAGTTCATTTTGGGTAATTTAAGCAATTCCTTGACTTTTTAAAACTGGAAGGTTTATTTTACAAGTTTATTTTTTATCTTTTTAATAAAATTCTAATCCATTTGTTACTCTTATTCTAATTATAGTATACTCTTATTCTAATTATAGTATACTACCCCAGGTGGGGTATTTTGGAAATCAGGAGAGGGAGAACGCATTTTGGAGAAAGAATTGGTATGTGGTTTGTTGGGGAAGACTGTGGGGTGGAGTTGAGGCATGTTTATGAGTTGACATATATTGGGGCTCAGAGGTCAAAGATGGTAATCACACCCAATGGTCCTACCACTGGCTCCCACTGACCACCAGGAGCTGTGGAGGCGTTGTACATGCATTCCCTCACTAACTCCTTCCATAGTCTGTGAGAAGTATTATTAACATTTTACAGACCAGGAAACTTAGCACATGTAGCTTAAGTAACTTCTCATAGTCCTATAATTAGTATAGTTAGATCTGATAAATCTTTTAATATAGTGATACTTGTTTTTACATATATTTTCTAGAAAATAGTTTTGTAGGTCTTACCAAAAATATCAATGGGTGATATCTTTAAATTTACCTGATTTGGACAAAATGTTATACATCAAAATAGTAATTAAGAGTAGAAGCTTTAAAAAGTGTCAATTTAAATTTCCCTCAGTTGAAAGCCTACATACTAGGTGTACTGGTTAATAATGCGGATTTTTTTCAATAGATGGAATAACACATATGTTGATATATATGCGATTTGATAGGTATGCTATTTTGTTGTATTGACAAGAAGCTTCAAAACTTCATATGTCAAATTTGTTGAAGGTGTTAACATCATAATAGATATTTTTACATTTAAAAATGTAGAATTTTGTGCCAAAAAAAGAGCATTTGCGGGAAGTTTTAATTCATTACTTTATTTTGAAGAAAAGTGCTGCTGAATACTTCAGGAAGCTTATGGTGAACATGCTCCATCTCAAGATACTTGTGAATGCTAGTTTAAATGCTTTAAAAGTGATGATTTCTATGTGAAAAACAAAGAATGTTCAGGTCAACCAAAAAAGTTTGAAGACCAACAATTACAAGCATTATTGGATGAAGATGCATGTCAAACTCAAAAACAACTTGTAGAAAGATTAAACATTTCTCAGCAAATAATTTCTGATCGTTTACAAGGAATGGGAAAGATTTTAAAGGAAGGAAAATGGGTGCCACATCAACTGACAAAAGACAAATGGAAAACCGAAAAGTCATCAGTAAAATGTTGCTTCAGCGGCACGAAAGAAAGTTTTTTTTGCATCAAATTGTGACTGGCGATGAAAAGTGGATTTATTTTGAGAATCCCAAACGCACAAAATCATGGGTTGATCTAGGCCAAACATCAACATGGATTGCAAGGCCAAATCGCTTCGGAAAAGACAGTGCTCTGCGTTTGGTGGGATCAGGAAGGTGTGGTGTATTATGAGCTTCTAAAACCAGGTGAAACCATTAATACTGATCGCTATCGACAACAAATAATCATTTGAACCACGCTTTGATCCTGAAACTACCAGAATGTGCT
>NW_006282083.1:30192-35436 GCF_000327345.1 Myotis davidii | reverse complement strand
TTGCTCTTTCAGATTACCACTTGTTCTGATTGATGTCACACGCACTTTCTGAGCAGCACTTCAAAACATACAAAGAAGTGGAAAATTAGGTCTCTGAATGGTTTGCCTCAAAACAAGAAAAGTTCTATTGGGACGGTATCCACAAATTACCTGAAAGATGGGGGAAATGTATAGCTAGTGATGGACATTACTTTGAATAAAGCACTTTCGATGTTTCTCTTGAAATGATCGTGTTTTCTTTGATTACAAAATCCGCATTATTAACTGATACACCTAGTATAGTACACTTTAAGTTGTAAAATCAAATTTGTCTCATGGCATCATTTGATTGAAGTAAAAGGTATGTTGTAAACAGGAATTGAAACACTTAACTTTATCTGGTCCGTGGACCAATAGCTTGGCCAGCCTCTGTGGCCGGGAGCTTGTTAGCAGCACATAACATCAGTCCAGATACACTGAGTCAGAATCTGTAGCTAGATCTTCAGGGTTTTATGTGTATACTAGAGGCCCGGTGCACGAATTCGTGTACCAGTCGGGTCCCTCGGCCTGGCCTGCGGGATCGGGCTGAAACTGGCTCTCTGACACCCCCCAAGGGGTCCCAGGTTGTGAGAGGGTGCAGGCCAGGCCGAGGGACCCCACCAGTGCACAATCGGGACTGGAGAGGGACGCAGGAGGTTGGCCAGCTGGGGAGGGACTGCAGGAGGGCTCCAGAGCATGTCTGGCCCACCTTGCTCAGTCCCGAGTGGCCAGACCCCAGCAGCAAGCTAACCTACGCATTGGAGCGTCTTTTCCTTGGTGGTCAGTGCACTTCATAGTGACCAGTTGACTGTCTGCCTCCTGGTGGTCAGTGCACATCATAGTGAGTGGTTGAGCAGCCTTAGTATCATTAGTATATTACACTTTGGTTGGTTGAACAGCCGCCTGGTCAACCAGACACTTAGCATATTAGGCTTTTATTATATAGGATTAAAGATAGAGAAGTGCTGTTTGCTAGACTTCATTTAGGTTCTACGTATTGCCACCATCAGCATATAATGGAGAAACTGGTTTTTGTAGTAATTGCATTCATTATGGAGTTGGTAATCAATTTTATAGTTCAGTTATTAAAAGCTACATGAATAACATCACCTATTTATGATTTTATTTTGAAATTTTTAGATTTTGAGAAAACTTAGAATTGCCAGACATGGTAATAACTGTCAGACTTTTATAAGTATTTCATTTTTTGGCTAGAATTTTTTAAAAGTTTATAGCTCTTTTTTTTTAATATATTTTATTGATTTTTTACAGAGAGGAAGGGAGAGGGATAGAGAGTTAGAAACATCGATGAGAGAGCAACATCGATCAGCTGCCTCCTGCACATCCCCTATTGGAGATGTGCCCACAACCAAGATACATGCCCTTGACCGGAATCGAACCTGGGACCCTTCAGTCCACAGGCCGACGCTCTATCCACTAAGCCAAACTGGTCAGGGCCATAGCTCTTTTTAGATATAAACTATTCTTTGTCAGATGCTCAATATTCTTAATTAGGTCTCCCATTCATTAAAGTTAATATACATGGAAATTATGCTGCTCCCTTAGTATTAATTTTATATTTTAAGTTTTATATATGGGTAACATTTTTTATCAAAACTCAGTTTAAGCCCGGCCAGTGTAGTTCAGTGGCTGAGCATCATCCTATGAACAAGGAGGTCGTGTTTCGATTCCCACTCAGGGCACGTGTCCAAGTTGTGGCCTCAATCCCTGGTGGGGGCATGTAGGAGGCCGATCAGTGATTTTCTCTCATCATTGATGTTTCTATCTCTCCCTCTTCTTTCCTCTCTGAAATCAATCAAAATAAAACAAAAAAACAAAGAAGAACCTCAATTGAAAACAGTTTGGTAGAAAATTACCTTTGTCTAGTGATTTCAGTCAGTTTTGAATGGTTATCAGTTTAATACTATTTATAATAAAACACTCTTTTTTCCAGGAATTATTAATTTTCTCTTTGATGATTAAAAATAAATTACTGAAGTAAATACCAGGTATTACTCATGTCCAAAGTAAAAGAGAGAGAGACTGAACACACACCACTAAAAAGTTCTACACCTTTCACCTATACTCTGTGGAATGGTCCTAAAAGACGAAAGCATAAAATATAGATTATTGAGAAAGGTCTTTTGTGTGCATGTGTGTTTGATTAGACTCCAGGGGTGGGCAAACTTTTTGACTCGAGGGCCACAATGGGTTCTTAAACTGGACCGGAGGGCCGGAACAAAAGCATGGATGGAGTGTTTGTGTGAACTAATATAAATTCAAAGTAAACATCATTACATAAAAGGGTATGGTCTTTTTTTTTTTTTTTTTTTTTTTTTTAGTTTTATTCATTTCAAACGGGCCGGATCTGGCCCACGGGCTGTAGTTTGCCCATGGCTGGGTTAGACCCATATGTTTTAGATTCACATTTGTAATTCTTAAGAGACTTTTAAAAGCTTTCCTACTGCCCTAACTGGTTTTGCTCAGTGAATAGAGCATCAGTCTGTGGACTGAAGGGTCCCAGGTTCGATTCCGGTCAAGGGCATGTACCTTGGTTGCAGGCACATCCCCAGTGCGGGGCGTGCAGGAGGCAGCTGATCGATGTTTCTCTCTCATTGATGTTTCTAGCTCTCTATCCCTCTCCCTTCCTCTCTGTAAAAAATCAATAAAATATATTTTTTTAAAAAAGCTTTCTTACTACATATGTGTGGTTTTTAAAGAGTGGGTGTGATAAAATATGGAAATTACAAAGACTAATAAGATTAAATAATTTATTGTAAGGTGTACAAAAACTCATTTTATGGTTTTATATTTCTCTCTACTTGGCTTCATTATAATCCAAACTTTAAAAAAACTTTTTTTTAATCCTCACCTGAGGATATTTTTTCTTTTTTTTAAAGGGAGAGTGGAAGAGAGAGGTAAAGACAGAGAGAAATATCAATGTGAGAGAAACACATAGATTGGTTGCCTCCTGCACAAGCCCCGACCAGAGCCCAGGCCGGGGAGGAGCCTATTACCGAGGTACATATTCTAAAACACGCTAAGTGCCAAATTTAAATCACTTTGTATTCTTGTTTTTCTAGGTACTATGCTAGGACTGTGGGTATAATAGTAAATAATAAGGGTCCAAGATTCAATGCCCTTGACCGGAATCGAATCCGGGACCCTTTGGTCCACAGGCCAACGCTCTCCAGGAGTCCTCAAACTTTTTAAACAGGGGGCCAGTTCACTGTCCCTCAGACCGTTGGAGGGCCGGACTATAGTTTAAAAAAAAACTAGTCGACTGCTAAGCAACAGGCAGCGGCAGCAAAAACACCCGGCGGGCCGGATAAATTTTTTCGGTGGGCCGCATGTGGCTTGCGGACCATAGTTTGAGGACTCCTGCTCTATCCACTGAGCCAAAACAGCTAGGGCCAAACTTTTAAATTTTTTTTAATATGTATTTTGATTTTTTATAGAGAGGAAGGGAGAAGGATAGAGAGAAACATTGATGGGAGAGAGACATTGATCAGCTGCCTCCTGCACACTTCCTACCAGGGATGTGCCCGCAGCCAAGGCATATGCCCTTGATCGGAATCGAACCTGGGACCTTTCAGTCCACAGGCCAACGCTCTATCCACTCAGCCAAAACGGCTAGGGCCAAACTTTGAATTTTTAATGGACAGTATTTCATGATATACTTTTGTTTGTATAATATGGAAATGCTTACTTATTTAATTGATACTTCATAGACTTGGACTAATGTTCATGAAGTCCTGGTGTCTTTTGGAAGAAGAGTTTTGTGCTACCCCCTTTACCGCCATTTCAAGCTGGTGACGAAAGCCTGCAGAGACACTATAAAGATATTGCAACTAGGTGAGATATTATTGTGCTTACAGAATTGAGAATGAAAAATTACAAGTTTTTAGTCTGAGGAAGTAATACTCTTTTTTTCTATATGTAAATAATGAAATGATTCATCCAACCACTTTTCCTCCCAGGTGTATGTAAAGTAATAGTCCCTCTATACAGATGTATAATCACACAAATCAGGTGTTTCTGAAAGGAGTGGGAAGGTAAATAAAGAAGTACACACCATATTTCAATCCACTTTGTATTTAGTAGATTTCATCATTCAGTGTTTCTTGGATGCTTATAATTCCTAGGACTGTGGGTATAATAGTAAATAAGATAAATTTCCTGTTCCTATGAAGTTTTCAGTTTTACCTTGATGACAGATGATAAATAACACACAATTTCAGAATAGAGTGAAATGCACTTTGCTTGCGGGAGTACAGTGATCCACTAGGAAGAGGCAAGGGGACCTGGGCTTGGAAAGGCTTTCCAAAGAAAAGCACAGCTACTCACAGGACTTTTTTTTGTTGATAATTTTTTTTTTCTATTGATCTTAGAGTAAGAGAGGGAGGGAAGGAGGAACAAACAGAGAGAGAGGAGAGAGAGAGAGAGAGACATGTATTGATTGCCTCCTGCACAACCAATAGTATTAACAAGTATTAACAAGTATGAAAATAGTATTAACAATACTTAAAAGGAAAGCACAGTTTTTGAAGAGTATGTAACTTTCCTTTTCAAAACTGTGTCATAATTTTTGTAAATTTTCTAAAACACCTGATCAAAATAATGCTTGTCAGTTGTTCAAAAATGCATTTTAAAGAAAATGTTCAGGTTATCAGTATTTTAAGGCTTAGTTGTATAATCAAGTACGTCTGTCTTTTTGTTGAACAAATAAATGTTCATTTTGGAGAATTTTGAAAATAGGGGAAGTGCAAAGAAGAATAAAGAACTGTAATTCCTCATATGAAATAATGTCAGGCACACATCACATTTGTTCAGTGACTGTAGAGACAAACATATATATACTTGTTCAATGACTGTAGACACTCACACACATACACACACATATACATATATATATAATCTTACACATATAAAACTTTTTTCCCATTTGTATTTATCTTTTTTTAAACAAAATAGGGATAAAACTATGTAAATACAATGTAACTTCTCTTTAAATTAAAAATACAGAATACTTTTTTATTATTATTACTAGAGGCCTGGTGCACAGAAATTTGTGCACTGGAGGGAGGCGGGGGTCCCTCAGCCTGGCCTGTGCCCTCTCGCAGTCTGGGATCCCTCGGGAGATAATGACCTGCTGGCTTAGGCTTGCTCCCAGGTGGCAGAGGGCAGGCCCAATCCCTAGGTGCAGCCCCTGGTCGGGCTCAGAGC
>NW_006282083.1:23836-29360 GCF_000327345.1 Myotis davidii | reverse complement strand
GCAAGCTCAGAGGCCGGCAAGGCAGGCGGGGGACGTTGGTTTCCTCCATCACTGAAGCAAGGAAGCCTCATATTCTCTTCAAGCTGCCTGGCTGCTGGCCGCCATCTTGGCTGGCAGTTAACTTGCCTATCTCGCTGATTAGCCAATGGGAAGGGTAGCAGACGTACGCTAATTACCATGTTTCTCTTTTATTAGATAGGATTTTGTGATAATAACTTTGCCTGTAGCCATTAGCAAGGGGGCAACTTTGCTTTTGGCATGTTTGTTAAATGAAGCTATATAATTTCATTAGGTAATGGTTGCTATGGGTTCTCATTTGTGGCCTTAATTCTATAACTTTCTTGATAAAAATCTCTGGAGTAGAGTCTTATTCCTATTGCAGATACCTGTGTTTAGGCCTCTCACCACAGTCCTGTCCGATTGCATTAGTCTCCTCCTTGTCACAGTCTGACTTCTACCAAACTCACCTATTTACTCCCCTATTTCCCTACTGGAGCCATCTGCTCCAGCTAAATACTTTTTTTTTCTGTTACTCCCTGAACTACCCCATTTTAAGTCCACGTCTACTCCTTTTTATGCCGTCCTCTGAGCTGGCATACCTACTCTTTTCTTCACGCACTGAATTATTTGCAGCTTCAGATCCTGCATTGTCTGTTAGCCTGGCAGTGTTAGGGAGCTGTGTGATTGTGATTGGCAGTATTCCAGGGTGTCCCACTGCAGAGACACCTACACAAGTTTCAGCTGAAGAGTTTTAGGTGTTTTTTTTTGTAAAGACTTACTGTTGACTTTTAAAACGTTAAGTTGGTAGTTATAAAAATAAACGTCTTCCCCTGTATTCCACCCCCAAGAAGAGAAAGAGACTGACATATGCTCCGCCTGGTATTTTCTTCTCTGTGACAATTAAAACTATCCAAAAAATTCTTATAGTTTTGTTCTTCCTTGAATGTTTCTGTTTGGATAACATGGCTAATTTGGTTTCATCACTTCTGTGAGTTTTGATTGTTCAGTGAGTCCTCACCTAATGTCATCAGTAGGCTCTGCAACTTGAAGTGAAAGAGAAGATAACCAGTTTTACCATAGGCGACTTGATATGGACAAGCATTCAGATTGTACAAAGTTGCAGTGAAATGAAGTGAAACAAAAGTTATTTAAGAACCTGATGTATTTCTTCCTCCTCCTGCCTTCCACATTACCTCCTTTGTAATTAAAATTGGCCTGTAGAGTGTGTGGTGTAGTCTACACTAATAATCTATACTAATAATAGCCTAGGTGGTGTCACACCCTCATGTCGTCACAAGATGGCCAATTGCCCATGACCCCTTCCGACAGGCCCGGCCTCAATCCACCAATTCGGGCTGGGTTGGCCAGACCCCACCCATGCACAAATTCGTGCACTGGGCCTCCAGTGATTGCTGTGGCTAGGACTTCCAATATATGTTGCATAACAGTGGTGAAAGCGTACATCCCTGTCTTATTCCTGTTCTTAGGGGAAATGGTTTTAGTTTTTGCCCATTGAATATGATGTCTGCTGTAGTTTTGTCATATATGGCCTTTATTATATTGAGGTATGATTCTCTATTCCCACTTGGCTGAGAGTTTTTATCAACGTGTTAGATTTGTCGAATGCTTTCTCGGTGTCTGATGATATTATATTGTGATTTTGTCTTTCGGTTTGCTTATGTGATGTATCACATTTATTGACTTACTAATATTGTACCACTCATGCATCCCTGGGATAAATCCCACTTGGTCATGATATACGTACTTTTTAATATATTACTGGATTTGATTTGCTAATATTTTGTTGAGGATTTTAGCATCTATGTTCATCAGAGATATTGGCCTGTAATTCTCTTTTTTTGTAGTGTCTTTGTCTGGTTTGGAATTTGGGTAATGCTGGCCTCAATTTTGCTTGGAAGTGTCCATTTCTCTTGGAATTTTTGGAGTAGTTTGAGAAGGATAGGTGTGTTAGTTCTTTGAATGTTTGGTTAAACTCCCCTGTGAAGCTATGTGGAACAGGGCTTTCGTTTTCTGGGAGTTTTTTTTATTAGTGCTTCTATTTCATCAGTTGTTAATGGCCTATACATGTTCATTTAACAATCAGGAGGAAGTAATTAGAGTGAACAAGAGGGTAGTACTTGATAGCTTTTTCCAAGTGGTTTTGTTGCTTTGTTTTTGAAGTAGTGCTATGATGTTTTGTTTTCAGTCTCGCTTTTCTTCAGTTCTTTAAGTTGAAAAAAATTAAGTTAGTACTAGATAATTACTTGACAAAAAAATATTGACATAAATAAAGAAGTTGAAAACTAAAATATAATTCCCAATGGTGTTTTGAAAGTTTGAATTAGAAGAACATTATCTAATTGAAGTTATGGTGCATGTAAATATTCATTTAGTCTGGGTTGCTTCTTTTTGTTTAATATATGTAGTTGTGTTCATAGTACTTTTTTTTGGTAACCACAGTTAATTAGATATAGCAATAGCATATAAGGCTTACTCATAATTCTTAAGGAAAATATAATGGGCTTTGGCCCTAATAGTGTGATACAATTTTATGCAACAAAGGAATATGAAAAATATTCTAAAGAACAATTATAACTCTGAACTGCTATATATTACCTCCTGGTGTCTGAAATTCTCAGTTTAAAAAAATCAGATATATTTTCTTAAAGATGATTTTATTTTTTTAAATTTTCTTTAGGTAAAAGTGCAGTTTTAAAGTGTCTCCTGGATATTCACAAAATTTTTCAGCAAAGCGACCAAGCTTACATTCTAAACGATCTCTATATCTCAGACTACTGTGTGTGGATTCAGAAAGCCAAGTAAGTTTTGAATTACATATGAATTCTGTATGTTCCCATTTCAGGAATACCTACTTACCCCTGAGAAAGAACATGAAATAACCTGGGAGATAAATTTTAATGAAAGAGAAGAAGCCTCATTTAGCTACCAAACATTTTAAGAAGTAAATGGATCAACCTGGGTAGCTTAGTGACTTTGCTTAGGGAGGAAGTGCAGATGTTGAAAAGCTAATTTTACTTAAAAAAAAAAATTGGCACTGCTTAGGAAATAAATGTTAAAACAGGCAGTTATAAATATTTAATGCTATGTTATTGACTGTCCTATATAATAAAAGGCTAATATGCAAATCGACTGAACGGTGGAACGACCAGTTGCTATGACGCGCACTGACCACTATAGGGCAGATGCTCAATGCAGGAGCTGCCCCCTGGTGGTCAGTGCGCTCCCACAGGGGGAGCGCTACTCAGCCAGAAGCCAGGCTCATGGCTGGCGAGCATGGTGGTGGTGGTGGGAGCCTCTCCCACCTCCGCAGTAGTGCTAAGGATGCCTGACTGCTGGGGAGCAGGCTTAAGCCATCAATTGGACATCCCCTGAGGGCATCCGGACTGTAAGAGGGCACAGGCTGGGCTGAGGGACCGCCCCCTAAGTGCACAAATTTCGTGCACCGGGCCTCTAGTACAGTGGTTCTCAACCTGTGGATTGCGACCCCTTTGGTGGTCGAACGACCCTTTCACAGGGGTCGCCTAAGACCATCCTGCATATCAGATATTTACATTATGATTCATAACAGTAGCAACATTACAGTTATGAAGTAGCAACAAAAATAATTTTATGGTTGTGTCACAACATGAGGAACTGTATTTAAAGGGCCAGAAGGTTGAGAACCACTGCTGTAGTACAATATGAAATCTCAAGCCTGAGGATTGGAACCTGTTGATACTTTACTTCAGTGCGGTGTGAGTGTGCCTGTGTGCACCTATGTAAACATATCCGGTCACAAACCTAATCAGTGCTGATTACAAATCTGTGTCTTCACTGGCTAACCACTGGCTAACAAAATCCATTGTTCAGAGCATTAAAAAATGCAACCTTCAGAGCCGAATCACATGATTCCTGGTAACGTATACCTAAGGGTCTGAACACTCACAAGTGGGATGCTTGCTCTTGGTATGTAAACTTCAGAAAGGGTTTCCCATTGCCTCACTCAGGACTATATGCAGTTTAACAGTGGAGTGAATTTTCATTTGTGAAAGGGTTCTTAGACCTGATTCTTATCACACATGCCCAAGTATCCATTTAAGAAACTGCTCTGTGCGTGACAGGGTACGGAGCCCCAACCCCCCTGATGGGCCCTGTGCGTGGGTCTGTTGGGTTCTTCTTGCTTGGGACTCTCTGTGCCTTCTGGACTTATGTGACTCTTCCCTTCACCAGATTAGGGAAGTTACCTGACATTATTTCTTCATACATGTTCTCTATTTCTTACTCACTTTCTTCTCCTTCTAGCACACCTATGATGCAAATATTGTTATGGTTTCATGTTGTCCCACAGTTCCCTTAAGCTGTCCTCCTATTTTTAAATTGTTTTTTTCTTTTTGATTCTCTGGTTGAGTGAATTTTTTCTATCCTGTTTTTTAATTCACTGATCCGATCCTCCTCATCTCCCAATCTTCTGTGTATTCCTTCCACTGTGTTTTTTATAGTTCTACTAGAGGCCCAGTTCACAAATTCATGCACCTTGAAAGGAACCGTGGGCTACGAGGCTGTGGTGGGCACAGGGGCAGGTCTTCGCCCATCCTCTGCACCCCTGCTCTGCCCCTCCCGCCACGGCCTCCAGTCCCCTGTTGTCCAGCAGCCCCGCTCCCTCCGCCACTGCTCCCATACGCTGATAACACCAGCCCCGTTTGCACCTGCTGACAGTGCGGAGCGACTGGGGCCAGCGCTGGCCCTGGGTGTGAGCGAGGGCTTTGGTGCCAACTACAGGTTTGAGCGGGGCCACTGCCGGCAGCAGGTGCTAGGGGGGCTGGCGCCGGCAGCAGGTGCAGGTGCACAGCAAGACCCCAGTGCACGGGAGCAAAGAATTTTCAATAACCACCAGAGGCTCACCCTGATGACAGTGACCAGCTCCCTGCCTTGTTCTGTTGCCCCCACTCACCTGCTCCACCGTCCGCCGTGGTGATGCCTGCCATGTTCCGCGCTCTGCTGCCAATGCCTGCCATGTTCTGCGCATGCCCCCTGGTGGTCAGCACACGTCATGACTTGTTGTTTCGCTGTTCAGTCTATTTGCATATTTGGGTTTATATATATAGACTAGATGCCTGCTGCACAAAAATTTGTGCACTCGGGGGAGATGGGGGGTCCCTCAGCCTGGCCTGTGCTCTCTCGCAGTCTGGGACCCCTTGGGAGATAATGACCTGCTGGCTTAGGCCTGCTCCCGGGTGGCAGAGGGCAGGCCCAATCCCTAGGTGCAGCCCCTGGTCGGGCTCAGAGCAGGGCCGATTGGGGAGTTGGGGCGCCTTCCCCTGTCATGCACAGAGCAGGGCAGATCGGGAGGTTGTGATGCCAGCCTCAGTCACACTCAGGGTAAGGCCGATTGGGGGGTTGGGGCACCGCCCCCTGTCACACTCAAGGCAGAGTCGATGGGGAGGTTGTGGTGCCACCCCCTGTCACACACAGAGCAGGGCCAATCAGGGGGTTGGGGCGCTGCCCCCTGTCACGCACAGAGAAG
>NW_006282083.1:18489-22977 GCF_000327345.1 Myotis davidii | reverse complement strand
TCTTAGGCCTCCATGGCTGAATGTAGGTTTCTGGCCTTTGCTTACAATATTGCGAATCTGCTGGCTGAAGTCCGGAGGTATTTCTTAAACTGCAAGCTCAGAGGCCGGCAGCCGCAGGCGGGGAACGTTGGAGTCCTCCTTCAGAGAAGCAAGCAATCCTCATGTTAGTTTCAAGCTGGCTGGCTGCCGGCGCCATCTTGGCTGGCAGTTAATTTGCATATCTCGCTGATTAGCCAATGGGAAGGGTAGCGGACGTACGCTAATTACCATGTTTCTCTTTTATTAGATAGGATGTCATTCTTCATAGTCACTATTTTTTTTTTCATTCTGTTGAGCATCTTTGCCGTCAATATTCTGAACTCTGTATCTGATAAGTTTTTTTATCTCCATTTCATTTATCCCTTGTTCTTTAATTGGTACTTCTTTTTATGTCTTCCCATTTTGGCTGCCTGTTTGGGTTTGTGTCTGTGTAATAAGAGATCTGCTAGGACTTCCAGCCTCTAGTGCAGGACAATGTCAGATGCTGTTAGTGACTGGCCCTGAGTATCATTTGGAGCTATTAGCAAACTACAGCCCGTGGCTCCTCTTCTCTGGCTTGGTGCCTGTGGAAAGGACCAACATGTGCACCAGGGTCTGTTTTTCCTATCCCTGGGCCCAGAAGGTCAGGCAAAGACTCAAAGCTTCCAGAGACCCGCCTCTGCCTGCAGTCTGATTTTTCTCAGCCTTTATTGGCCTTAGGCTATGGACTACTGGTTGGAGGGAGAGGTCTTCCAATAGGGTGGATCAACTGCCTCCCTTCCCACCTCCCCAGGCAAAAACCGCCTGGATAGCAAAGGTTCACATGAAAAAGATGCCCTCTGCAGCATGCGGGAATGACTCAGCACAGGCAACCAGGGTGGCTGCCCTCCAAGCTCTAACCCAAGAGCCCCAACCCTGGCTTCTGCTTACTCAGGTCCAATCCACTCTGCCCTGCCTCTGCCAGAGCCCAAGGTGAGTGGCTGCACAATAAATTTTGTGTGTTGTTCCTTTAAAAAGGTGCCTGCATTTCCAGTCCTCTCTCCCTGGCAGACGGCAACCCCGCTGCCTTTCACAGCCAGATGTTACGTGGGTACCCTTCTCAGTTCTGGTTCTCTCTGCTGGGGGACCCAGCTTGGGGTTTAGACCCCAGAGTTCTGAATGGGAACCACTCACTTCCAGACCTCAGCTGCTGTCTGTGGGAGCCCAGCCACCCCTTTCTGTTCTCTGCACTTTCTAGTCTCTATGCGGTTTCCACTTTCCATCCGTGGTTATCAGCTTCTCTCCAGCTAGTTTTCAGTTGAAATTTTTTTATAAACAGAATATTATTTTGCATATACAAACAAAATGGAACTTTTTAAAAGTTACATGGTAGATTACGTTTCTAAAAACTTTCCAAGAAAAACCTGTTTTGAGTACAATTTATGAAAATATAGCACAATTCAATTATCGTCTCTTTTCAATGCTAAATCTCTTTGTTCTGTAACAAATACATTCTTCCTGGTAGATTTCTTTTACTTAAATATAAAATATACACTGTAATACAACTAGTAACACAGATTGCATACTTGTTGTGATGCATCAGCATGGACCTGATGTTTGTAAGCACTGTGTGAGACGATAATGCCGTTTGACAGGCCTTCTGACATGCACAGCCTGGTCTGAGTTGTGACAGTGAAAAACCACTGACTACATTAAGTGAGGTGCTTCCTGAAGTGGAAAGGCCTTACAGAGGCAGACTCTGTAATGGATAAGGAGTGGCCAACTTGGAACCAGCTTTAATTGTACCAGTGGTTGAAAGAACAAAAGGCTACTTTTACATGGCTTAATTACTTTTTTTCTGTGTCCCGTCTTTCTTTATTAAAATCAAAGTGATAGGGGATTAAAATTAAGAGCATCACTGAACTTTACCGTCCCGCCAACCAGCTCCCCATACCGTTTGTGCTCCCAATGCTTAGTGAGAAGAACATAATCCCAAAGCCCTGGAACTCTCTCGGTCTCTTTCCTTTTCTCCGCCCTGGGAAGGCAGGCAGCTCAGTTTGAATGCATGGGAGAGCCCAGAGTGGTGACGGGCAAAGCGGGAAAGGCCTCACCCTCAGGGAACTGGACCGTGGAGTACAGCGTAGTGAAGTGAGGGCCCGCATAGCCTGGGCCAATGTGGGGCCCTGGGGCCACAGGAAAGGATACCGGTCCCCTGAGAAAGGAGGCCTGGGAGCCTCAAAATCCTCTTTTGAGAATAGTCGCTGCTTGATCGTTTGCCCTTCTGGCAATTGTTGCAGAACCCACTCGGGCCACGTCCTTCGCCAGCCTGAGCTGCTGGGCAATGTGGCTGATCTGCTGCAGGGTGGGCTTTGGGCACTGAAGGAACATGTTCTCCAAGTTGCCCTTCACTCGGGTCTCCATACTCGTCCGCTTTCTCTTTCGAGCCTGCAGCAGGGTCTCTGGTTTGCGTATCTCCTACAGGTTCTCCTTGTCAGCTCCCTCCACCCACTTCTGCAGCAGGGGCCAGAGCTTCACATGTTCTTCAAACTGAGCTGCAGAGCCTCAAAACACAGATGGTCATTTGGCTGAACACCTTGCCAAAGAGAACGCCCAGAGTAAGCCCCACATCAGCCTGGGTGTACCCCAGAGTGATCCTCTTCTGCTTCAGGAGCTTGGCGAATTGCTCCATGTCCTTCTGCAGAGCTCTCATGCTCTCCTCCTTGGGGTTGAGCACCAGCTTCTCCTTGTCCAGCTTCAGGGCCCCAGGCAGGAGAGCACAGGGCTCGGGGGAGGCCCCTCGGAGTTGTTCTCCACCCCGGCTCCTGCCTTGTCCTCAAGCTGGGGGGTCTCCAGGCCACCTTGGGGTGCCAGCCCCACTCCAGCCTGAGGTGCACAGTGGGCCATCCCCCTGCAGACCTCATATTGGGGGGGGGCATGGGGGAATCCCCCACACCTCAGCCCTGGGAGCAAGCCCCGGCCCTATGGCAGACCTGCCGGGAGGGCCTGGAAGCCCAGCCAGGTCTGAGGGTCAACCCAGCCCAGCTCTGGCCCTCCTGGCCCATTGCCTCCACCACCTGGTGGGGACGAGAAGGTGAAGTTGGAAGCCAGGTGTCCCACCATGGGAAGGACGGCTCCCCAAGCCAGGGCCTGGTGGAAGACATGGCTTAACTCATTTTTATTTTTTAGCAAACAGTGATTGGTAAGTTATCAGTGGAAAATAATTGAATAGAAACAAACCCAACTTTCATTCTTCAGACTATTAGGACACAGTCTACACCAATGATATTTGACATTTTTAATCACTTTTCATCCTAGCATTCTTTAGGGAGAGGGTTTAGAATGCTTTTTCTATAAACTGTTTCAAGGAGAACCTTAATTTAGGAAACTAGCCAGCTTCAAGCAGTAAGAGGAGAATAATAAGAAATAGAGATGAATCAGCTTGGTGAAGAATCAGAAGAGAGCATATAAGTCATTTTTACATATCTTATGTAAGTAGGTCACTTTAAACATAATGTAGTGTGAATAGTAAGAATCAGACTTTTTCTGAAGGATAAAAATTCAATCAGCTGGTGATAGAATTCCAACTGGTTCAGGGCTCCTCCTCTTCACTGCTCTGCCTGTTAGACTTGACCCTTTTTATTTTATTTTGTTGTTGTTGCTAATCCTCACCCGATAATATTTCCTCCATTGAGTTTTAGTAAGAGGAAAGGAGGAGGAGAGACAAAAACATCCATGTGAAAGAGACGTGGATTGGTTGCCTCCTGTGCACGCCCTGGCCAGGAATTGAGCCTGCAACTGAGGCACATGCCCTTGACTGTAATCAAACCTGGGACCCTTCAGTCCACAGGCCAGTACTCTAATCACTGAGCCAAACCGGCTGGGACGAGTTGACTCTTTTTAATCCCAACATGTGAGGGGTATGCTTGTTGAAAAGAGCCAGGATTACAGATGAGGGACTTTGAAATTCCAAATGTATACTGTTGTAAATGACAGATAAAACTTTTTTATAATAGACTAGAGGCCCGGTGCACAAAAATTTGTGCACTCAGATGGGGAAGGGGGCACTCAGCCCAGCCTGTGCTCTCTGGCAGTCTGGGACCCCTCAGGGGATGACCACCTGCTGGCTTAGGCCGGCTTCCCCGGAGATTGGCCTAAGATGGCAATCAGACATCCCTCTGGCAGCCCGGCAGCTGTTGGGGGATGTCCACTTGCCAGCGGGGAGCAGACCTCAACTGCAGTCATCCATCCTTAGCGCTGCTGAGGAGGCAGGAGAGGCTCCCACCACCATCGCTGTACTGGCAGCCATCAGCCTGGCTTGTGGCTGAGCAGAGCTCCCCCATGTGGGAGCTCACTGACCACCAGGGCCATCTCCTGCTATTGAGCATCTGCTCCCTGATGGTCAGTGTCTGTCATAGTGACCAGTCATTCCCGGTCATTCTGCTGTTAGGGTCAATTTGCATATTACCCTTTTACTATATAGGATAGAGGCCC
>NW_006282083.1:12519-17959 GCF_000327345.1 Myotis davidii | reverse complement strand
GCAGAAGGCAGGGAATGTTGGCTTCCTCCATCACTGGAGCAAGCAAGCCTCCTGTTTGCTTCAGCTGCCTGGCTGCTGGCCGCCATCTTGGTTGGCAGTTAATTTGCATGTCTCGCTGATTAGCCAATGGGAAGGGTAGCGAAGTTACAGTTAATTACCATGTTTCTCTATTATTAGATAGGATAATAACAAAGATCAAAGTAGTTTCAACTTGAATTGACTTATCTACTGTAGTGTTTACTAATATCCACCAAAATAATTCAGCACTTTTCTCTTATTCTAAACCTCTGTAGTTAAAGCTTAGGTGTATATACTTCAAGGAGTGGCAGACTTGGAATCAACTCTGAGATTGCTCAGTGAGGGGTATCAGTCATAGCTTCTTTGGAGAATTCTGGGCTGTGCCAATCAGAATTGGCTTATTTGGGGATGTGGGATCAAGCTCCAATTGGGAAGGGAGGAAGGAAGGAGGTCCTCAGAGGTGAAACTCTTCAGGCCTGGACACCCACGGGGGTGGGAGGAGCACTGCGCAGCCTTTGGCGCTGCACCCTTGTGGCTGGGAAGGCCAGCAGGGCTCAGACCCTCAGCTTCTGTATCATCTGTAGTCCTATATAATATAAGCCTGATGCGCAAATTGTCCCTTTGGGCGGTCGTTCAACCGCTCACTATGACATGCGCTGACCATCAGAGAGTGGCCCAGGACACGGTGGGCGTCGGTGACCCGGTGCTGGCAGTGGGCAGCAGTGAAGGCGCTGCCATCTCCAGTGGGCCCCCATGACAATGGGACTGTGATGGGATGGTGGAGCAGGTGAGTGGGTGGTGCCAAGCTAAGGTGGGTGCGAGTGGGGGCCGATCTGTGGGGCAATTGGTGACCAGCAGGGGGAAGCGGGGCCAGCTCCCAGTTGCTGAGGGAGCTAGGTGGGTGGCCTGGCCCCAACCGATTGCCCTGCAGATGGCAACCAGCGGCAGCAGTGGGGGTCACCTCAGCACCTGGGAGCTGGGCCATAATTATTTTATTTTCAGTGTGCACGAATCTGTGCACCGGGCCACTAGTGTGGGAATAAAACTGAAACTTCTTCGTGGGGCTGTGCAGTGATGTTTGTGAAACATCATTCTTCATGTATTGTGGAAAGTATTTGTCATGACTATTAAAAATGGGATATGTATATTCTCACATTTACTGAAGAAAGGCATTTATTTGAAAATATTTATTTCTAATATCGCAGCTTAATTAGAGACATATTTTTTTTTTCCCAAGGTCATTGCTCTTTATTTTGTAAAGCTGTGTCGTGCGGACAGGACCTCCCTTAGCAAGAGAGAGGCTTGGCCGGTGCTCAGGCTGATAGGGCCTTGGGGAAGAGATGTCCCATCTCGTGCTCAGGCTGAGCCTTTCACCACTGGAAGTGAAGTTTCAGTGTACACGTATGGTGGACATCAACAACAACTGTCCTGAACATGGATGCACATTATATTACAGCCGCCCTACTCCATCGGTATGCTTGAAGCTGCCACCACTGGCCAGACTTCATGCCAGGCTTCCAGCCCTTTGGGGAATTATTGACTCTGCCAATGTCACCTCGTCTCCGCTTTACCCTGGGCACCGTCCCTTTCCTCAGCTCTGGAAAGTCTAGCACTGAAACAGGGTTGTCCCCACGTAGGAGGGAGTTGCCCATCAGTGATGGCTATTGCCCTTATCCCATCCTCCCCACTGTACCCGCCCCCCCTCCCCGCGACACAGACACCTTATAGTGGAGCTTCTGTTTGTGGTTACACTGGAGAGGCAGGGCAGGGGAAGCTATGCTGCACAAACTCATTATTACGCTAAATATTTTGAAACAAAAGTGTCTCAAATATATGTTGGCGCATAGATGAAAATTACCACCTTGTTCAGTGGCTCCCCCTGCAGGTTCCATTCTCTTCAGCTCTATTGAAATGAAGCCTTGCCCTAACCGGTTTGGCTCAGTGGATAGAGCATCAGCCTGCGGACTGAAGGGTCCCGGGTTCAATTCTGGTCAAGGGCATGTACCTTGGTTGTGGGCACAGCCCCAGAAGGGGTGTGCAGGAGGCAGCTGATCCATGTTTCTCTCTCATGGATGTTTCTAACTCTCTATTCCTCTCCCTTCCTCTCTGTAAAACATCAATAAAATAAATTTTAAAAAAGAAAAAAAAATGAAGCCTCATGCTCAAAATATGGGACAGACTACGCTTATTTAACCTTTGAAGTTAGGGAAGCAGAGCCATGACCTCTTCACTTGCTGCCCCTTTGCACAGTAGTCACATCAGATTCCTCTGTAGAGCAATGAAGACCATGTTTGGAGAACTGCAATATATTTTGTGTTGCTTCTTGCAAAAACAAAAAACTCAGTACATCCAATTTAATGAAAAGTTTATTTACTCAGTTTAACAGAATGTGACAGATTTAGAAAAATATTTTCTGAAATATCATGAAACCTTTTTTTATAAAAAAAATAAAAAGCAGTCTCTGCTACTCTCTAATATTGCTTTTTTTCTTTGTTGTACATTTGAAACTTTTGAATAGGTATTATGTTCACAAAGACTTAAAAATAAACAATGGGTCTTGGTTAGCCCATGGAATGCTTTATTTTTTATGCAGCTATGGACTTACATCCTTGGTATGGATGTGCCAGGATTAGTCGCTGGTCCCGGATTCATGGACATTTGGTTGTTTCCCATTTGAGGCACTAAACGCAATGATACAGTAAAAACCTCGGGCCTGTGTTGTGTAGCACGTGTTTAATTTCCAAAACAGTTTTGTTGGGTCAGGAGTATGGACATTTCCCATTTTGAAAGCTGTTGCCAAGTGCTCCTTGTGGGGCTGTGCCTGCTTCCTCTCTTACCACCAGCAAATGGTGGCACCTTCCCCCACAGCCTGGGCAGGGTTATCAAATGCTTGGATTTTTGCAGTTTGATAAATAAAAACACTATCTGTGTGACTTCAATTTGTATTTCACTTATTTGACTGAAGCTAAATACCTTTTTATATATTCAAGAGGATTTGTGTTTCCTTCAGTGAGAGTTGCCTGCTGACATCTTTTATCCGTGTCACTGGTGGGTTGTGGACATGGGGCCTGTGCTGTGATAGGAGCTGCGGGTACTTCTCTCAATTTGCACACAGCTTTGGACTTCAGTGGCGATGGCTTTAGTGTTTTGCTACAGAAGTTGCTGGTCTCTGTTAGTTGAAGTTGCCCATTTTTGCTTTGCTTTTGTGGCTTCTGGATTTTGAGTCTTGGCTACAAGGCCCTTCCTCATCCTGAGATCATAAAGGAAGGCTCGCGGGCTCCCCAGTCATGCGTGACTGGCTCCGTATCAGTGAGGGCTTTGATCTGCTGGGTGCATGTCCTGGTGTCATGGGAAGGGTGCATCAGCTCCAGGGCGTCATTGCTTTAAGCATGGCTCCCTGTGCCCACAGGCCAGGTAATGAATATCTGACTATTTCTTCTTCTTCCATGGTTTCCAAGGTCCACAAAGTTGGCAGCTCTTGCAGAAGCCTTGAAGGAAGCCCCTCTGACAAAGGCCCAGCTGGGGTTGGAAGTGAATGAACTGGAGGCAGCTGCTCTGCTCGTCTGTGAGGAAGAAGCAGCCCGCCCCGCCTCCAGGCCAACACCACCCTCCAGTTCTGAGGCCAGTGGCTCCGAGGACTCCGACAGCAGCACCTCCTCAGCCGGGACCGCAGACCCAGACTCAGAGCCAGAAGGGCTCGCAGGCAGGGGAGCCAGGAGAGGACGGTCCTTGCAAGGCCCCGTTCTTGATGAAAGCCGCGCCCTGCGTGTTGATGGCCGTGGGCTGTGCGGACGCTTGGCTGTCCCAAGGGCTGATGCCTGTCGGGGAGAGCTACTGGCCTCAGCGCGGGCCCCTGGGGGAGCCAGGCCTCTGATAGAGGAGCTTGGAGAGCAACTGGAGACGGTGGTGCAGCTCTCAGAGCCCGAGGGTCCCGCTCCGGGGCCCCGCAGGGCACAGGCAGACGGCACCCTCCCGGGGACGGGCAGTGAGGGTTCCATTTGTGGGTGAGAATGATGTCAGGTGTGGTTTTAGTTACTGACTGAGAATTCTTCATTTTTACTTGTACTTTTTCTTAAAGTATACAACATAGTTTTTTAATTAGCAATGTTGATAACTTTTAGTTTCCTTCCTGCTACTTTAAAAATAAAGTTCTGAAGTACTTTTACCAAAGTATAATTAGTATCTGAAGATGGAAAACAATAGTTCTGCCAGAATCCCTTGAATGTGGAGCCATTAATATCTTCAAAAGCTTTACCAAGATATACTGGACATGCAATAAGCTGCACACACTTCAAGAGTACGATGCAATCGGCATTGACACATGCACCAAATCAGTCATCTTTGTGATTAAGAGACTGTACTTACCTCAGCTCCAAGTGTCCTCATGGTGCCCTGGCGCCCACCCCACCAATCTCCCAATAAAGCTGTTATGAGTATTTCTGTGCAAGCTTTTGTGTGGACATATGCTTATTTCTCTTGGGAGTGGAATGACTGAGCAGTCATGGTAAGTGTATGTTTAACAATTTAAACAACTGCTAAACTGTTTTTCAAAGTGGCTATACCATTTTACGTTCCCACCAGCTGTGTATAAGAGTTATAGTTTTTTCACATTCTTGTCATTACTTGGTATGGTCAGCTTTTTAAAATTTTACCATTTTAGTAGGTATGCAGCTGTATCTCATTGTGGTTTTAATTTGCCTATTTTAAGACTTACAATGTTGAGCATTTTTTCATTGTGTACTTGTCATTCACATATCTTTGGTGAAATGTCTGTTCAAATCTCTTGCCAGTTTTTTTCTAATAAATCTTTATTGTTCAGATTATTACAGTTGTTCCTCTCCCCCCCGCCCATACCTCTCCACCCTCCGCCCCCCCTCCCCCCCCACCACACTGTCCTCATCCATAGGTGCACGATTTTTGTCCAGTCTCTTCCCGCACCCCCACACTTCCTTCCCCCCGAGAATTATCAGTCCCCTCCCTTTCTATGCCCCTGATTCTATTCCATTCACCAGTTTATTCTGTTCATCAGATTTTTTATTCACTTGATTTTTAGATTCACTTGTTGATAGATACGTATTTGTTGTCACTTTGTTGTTCATAATTCTTTATCTTTACCTTTTTCTTCTTCTTCCTCTTCTTAAAGAATACCCTTTGGCATTTCATATAATCCTAGTTTGGTGGTGATGGACTCCTTTAGCTTTTTCTTATCTGTGAAGTTCTTTATCTGACCTTCAATTCTAAATGATAGCTTTGCTGGGTACAGTAATCTTAGTTGTAGGTTCTTGGCATTCATCACTTTGAATATTTCTTGCCACTCCCTTCTGGCCTGCATAATTTCTGTTGAGAAATCAGCTGACAGTTGTATGGGTACTCCCTTGTAGGTAACTGACTTTTTTTCTCATGCTGCTCTTCAGCTTCTGTC
>NW_006282083.1:8569-12194 GCF_000327345.1 Myotis davidii | reverse complement strand
AGATCTGCAGATTCCTCCTGTTTGCTTGGGGTTTGGAGGTGCCCAGATGAGGCACAGCTGTGAAGCAATGCAGGCTGCTGGTGAGCCTTAGGCCTTCTTTTGGAAGCTCTGGGGTTCTCTGACCCAGCTACAGTTTGACAGGTTTTTAGGTGGAGAAAGGCCAGGCCATTAGTATGCAAAAGCCTCTGCACAGAGCTTGGGTGGCATTGTCAATTGTGTGGGGCGAGGTCTCAGGGAATCACCAGGCGGTGCACACAGCAATGGTTGCCGTCAGCTCTGCCCCAGATAGGCCCCTGGGTCTCTGTGTCCCGTGGCCCCCTGCAGGAACAGTGAACGCTGCAAGCACCTCTGCGAGAAAGCCGCCCTCATGTTACGGCTCGATGCCAGACAGTTCAGTTTCTCTCCGTGTGAGTCTGGGTCCCCAAATTCTCACCCATAACTGGAGTTCAGAGCAGTTGGGAACTTGTATCTCCCTCCCGGTTGAAAAAGACAACAGCATACCCAGCTGCCAGCCCCTTTCGCGTGCCTCTGTACCTCCACACTTCCACACCTCTGCACCTCCTACCAGACTCTATGCGCTTTTCTCTTTCCTTCTAGTTGTAGAATTTCCACTCAGCCAGCCTTCCCATGGTTCTGGATGATATTCATTTTGTCTTTTAGTTGTAGTTTTAATGTGGTTGTATGCAGCAGCAAATTCAGGTGTTTACCTATGCTGCTATCCTGGTTCCCTATCTTGCCAATTTTTTTAAGCTGGGGTTGCTTTCTTATTTTTGAGTTTTGAGAGTTTTTTTTATAAATTCTGGATACAAATGCTCAATAGGAGTCATCTTTGCATGCCTTGTAATTTTCTGTTGGAATGCAGACATTGTGAATTCTATCTCATTGGGTACTGGGTATGTATTACAAATGTTCTTTACTTTTGTTTGGGGATGCAGTTAAGTTACTTGGAAATAGTTTGATCTTTATGGGTCTTTTGTAATTTATAGGCAGGCCTGGAAGAGGGCTCAGTGTGGGACAAGCTATGTCACAGGACTAAGGAAAGAGTTTCCCATGCCATATGAATTATGAATTTTCCTATCTATCTGGTGGGAGCAGGTACCTGTGTAAGTGCTCAGTGCTGTTCCAGCCTCATTGCATGCTCATCAGCAGGTGTCCTCTGGAGTGTGCAGGGACCTCTCCTGGTACCAGACCAGTATCAGGAGAGGTCCCTCTACAGCTCTCTGCAGCTGTCTCCTCTCGGTGCTCTGACCTGCCAGTTCCCGCTGCCTTGCTCTCCCTGCGCCCTCACCTCTGTCCCCTGCACCCCAGTCCATGGCTTCTGCCTGGGTTGTCCCTCCCTGTGCAGCCTGGACAGTCCCTCGGGGCAGTGGGTGAGCCTCACGAAGTTTGTTTTCCACCCCACAGGATCACTGTCTTTTGTTACCTGATGTCCATTGGTTTGTGTGTTATTTCTGTTTTTCTTTTTTGGTTATTTCAGGAGGGAGAGTAAATCTGGTCCCTGTTACTCCATCCTGATTGGAAGTGTAAATGTCCATTAATATTTTCTCATTTGAGTGTTAGCTCATAGGGAGTGGGGTCTGTGTTGTGGTTTGTTACCGCTAAATCATCAATGCCCATGTTCTTTTTTTTTTTTTGAAGCCACAATCTATTATAAATACTTTATTTCAACTTGAAGGTACAATCTCTGAGGGGTTTCATAGTTTAAAAAGCTACAATCACATCATGTAACTACATAAAAAAAACAGTGCTGTAAATGGGACTGCCTGGCTTAGACCATATACATTTCTGCACAGTCTTTATGGAATCTGCACACACAAAAAAATCTTCCTTTGTTCCACTTAATTGTTCTTGTATGTAAGCTGCTTTCTGTTCCAGTATATCCAGAGCGGTGAAATAATGAGGCCACCCACATAGCCAAAGGTCGCTCTGAGCGTGCAGGAGATGGGCCACACCTGCCATGGCCTTTCCCGATCGAGTGGAATAGGAAAGGCTCCAAGCGATGTTCCTAGAAAACTAGATATTGTGGTGATCTGGAGACTGTTCTCCCAAACGGACGTAACTCCATTTCTACTGAAAACTCTTAGCCATGCTTTGAGGTTTGGTCCTAACAAACACAAACAAGGTACTGTAGTAAAAGTAGACAAGATCACTGCAAATAAAAATGTTTCCAACACCAGCTCTATTAATGGTGCTCCATATAGAACAAAAATTACATGAAAGACAAAACAAGACAAATCTGGGTACCTTGTATGATAATGAACTTCTTTTACTGGATGCATTTGGTTTCACCACTAAATATAATACTAGATTGACGGCAGTTACAAAAACAGAACAGATGCACAACCACATCAAGTGTGTTTCCAATACTGAGAAGTTCTCCAAGAAGAATGATGGAATGAAGATGCTTAGGATAATTGAGAATATGCATAAAAGATGGGTATACAGTAGTCTCTTGATATCAGCATTTTTCATGGTGTTTCCTTGAGTGGCTGTCTAACTCTCCCGCCCACCGAACGGCCATTGCCCATGTTCTTGGTGCTCTCTATAAATATCTGTTGAATGAATTAAACCAGTTTGCTTTGGGGATGAAATGATATGCATTAATCTCAGTAGCATTTTTATTTCAAGAAAGGGTGTGACACTTTTACTCTGGGTTATGCAGGCTGAGTGTTTGTATTCCCAATATAAATTCCAGTTTGTCTTAACAGTCTAGTTGGGGTGACTGCCATTTGGCACGTGTGTAAACTCCTGAATACCAACAGCATGTCAGAACGTGCTCAAGACTTTTCTCAGGAGCCCCTCAATCGCCCCGCCAGTCGCCCCACAGATGAGCCCTGATCACCGCCCAGGCCTAGGGACCCTACCTGTGCATGAATTTCATGCACTGGGCCTCTAGTAAAAATAATAATTTTTAATACCTAGGTATTTTGAAATAACAATATTTTATTGGCCCTATTAAAAAGATATTAAATACTTATAAATAAGCAGAATTCTGTGGTCTGGACAAAATTTTTAATATTAAAACCGGTTTAAGTTTGATTAATGTCTTTTAGAGTTATTACCATAAAATATATGTTTTTTCCTAGATTTACAAAGAGTTTATGATATAATCTTTTGGTTAAGTATATTTGACAATCTTTCAGAAAGTTAAAATGTTACGACTTTAACCAAGAGATGACTTTGAGTCATTCCAATGGGCCCTGGAGTAACTCAAGGATTTATTCTCTCTTCTTAAAAGAAATATTTTTGAACTAAATTAGGCCGATTTAATATACTTGACATTACATGGGAAGCTTTGTCAAATAGAAATGAATAAATATGTTCTATTTATATATGCATATATTTTGTTTAAATGAATGTTATAGGAATTTCAGTCTCCTTCAGAAAGGAACTTGCAAAGATTCAGAACCAAGTTCACATAGGAAACTCTCAGGGGGGCGGGCATGTGTCCAGTCAGGGACACCAGGCAAGCCAAAGTGCTGGTTCCCTGTGGGGCGTCTGCCAGTGAGTGATACTCTGGGTATTTGCATTTCACATATTCGGAGTTTATGAATTATTTTCAATGCTCAATACACCGTTTGCAATAAGCCATGTGCCTCATTTTAAAAACTTACTTTATATGCTT
>NW_006282083.1:7532-8269 GCF_000327345.1 Myotis davidii | reverse complement strand
TGTGTAATAAAAAATAAAATTTAAAAAAAAATAAATAAATAAAAGTATACAAATTTTATATTATTCTCTATGTCATTTTACAGTAATTAATATTTACTAAGAAATTGTTGTCTTGGAATGTTATATTTTATAGAAAAAGTTTTTTTAATCAAATCTATAACCATGCCACTTTTAAATTTTGTCACTCATGGACTGCCATGGCTTTACTCTGATGCATTTGCAGGTGTATTATGTCTTTAAAAAAATCCATGAAAAGGACTCTGACCTACTCTAACTTGCAGGCTTCTAAGCAGGTCAGATCTTTGAACTGAATGAAGATTTATAGACCTTCAAGGAATAACTGAATTCAAAAAGTACTGGCAAATAATCAGGATAAACAAAAATAATTATGGGACTAAATGAATTGAGAATGATTATTCTTATGACTCTCTTTAAAATATTGTTGATTTTTAAAATCTTTTGTTTCCCTTTTTAGAGCAGCATAGTATTCCATCGTGTAGATGTACCACAGTTTTCCAATCCATTCATCTACTGATGGGCACTTAGGCTGTTTCCAGATCTTAGCTATGGTGAATTGTGCTGCTATGAACATATGGGTGCATATATCCTTTCTGATTGGTGTTTCTGTTTTCTTGGGATATATTCCTAGAAGTGGGATCACAGGGTCAAATGGGAGTTCCATTTTTAACTTTTTGAGGAAACTCCATACTGTCTTCCATAGTGGCTGAACCAGTATG
>NW_006282083.1:3444-7160 GCF_000327345.1 Myotis davidii | reverse complement strand
GAAGGAAAAATACCACATGATCTCACTCATTCATGGATAATAGAGACCATTATAAACTTTTGAACAATAATAGATACAGAGGCAGAGCTGCCTCAAACGGATTGTCAAACTGTAGCGGGAAGGCCGGGGAGGGTTGGGGGGCAGGAGGTAGAGGGGGAAGAGATCAACCAAAGGACTTGTATGCATGCATAAGACACTGGGGGATAGGGGAGGCTAGGGGACTGTCTAGGGTGGGGGGGAAAGTGGACACTTATGTAATACCCTTGGGAATAAAAAATTTAAAAAAATAAAAATAAAAACTGAAAAAAAAATAAAATAAGAAATAAGAATAAAATAAATAAAATCTTTTGTTTCCCAAATGTAAGGAAAACTAAAAAGCAGACATTCTGCATTGTAGGGACTAACAAATTAGTAACATTCATTTCACAGGAGACAAAGATTCAAAGACTACGACAACCTGGAGGTTTTTGTCCATTGGGAAATACATTAATGAAAGATGCTCTCCAACAGTGTTAAAGGGACCTCACCTTACCAGGTACTTGACCACCATGAATGGACATCTGCCCCCGTCTTTGACACTCGGCTTCATCTCAAGGATGAGAAGCCGCCGACTATGGAGGAGGTAGACAGCATCCCAAGACGTCAACAAGGCCTGTATGCTCACAGATTGATGCTGCTCAAATCTTATTCTTATATCACCTACTTGTTACTGATTGAATATATATAAAATAATTATCCTCCTTATGATTTCCTAGTGGAAACAACTTCTGTCTCCTTAGACCCCTTTCCCTATTAGATGTGAAAAATTTAACTTGGGTACCTGCTAATCTTTCCCACCTGCTCGACAGTGATATTCTGATTATCAGCTATGATAATGAAGTTAATGTTTTGTTGGCCACACATTGGTGGTCTTCTACTATCAATATAAGCTTTAGTGTATTTTTTAGGCTGTATCTATTATAAAGGACCTACCTTGGACAAACTTCTCCAAGAAAACCTCCCTAATAAGTCCCCTGGTAAAATTATATATAGATCTAATCTAGATGACTATTTTAGATGAATATTGTCTAAATATAGCAATAGATGAAATTAACTGCCCAGAAGAAAAATTGGAACTTTTGGTTAATAGCAGATACTTATTTCCCCTCAGATCCTTCCTTGTCTAATAGTAGACATTTTCTGTACCTTATCAATGTTACTGGTTTATTACTGTTACTTTTGTTCCTAGTATGTAAATGTTATACTAGATGCAAAAATCAAAACTTGACAAACAGCAAAAAGACTTGGAACATGGTGGCTCAAAAATTATAAACGATCCAAAATACTTTTTAACAAGGACATAGAGGACCTGACTGCCTCCCATTTACATGCCCTTTTTTAAAAATATTAATAATTCCACCTTAAATGCCATCTAAGGTTGTGGTCTTGCCCCATCCCCAGTGGTCCACCTGTTCAGCAAGACATGCTGACACTGAGACATCCTAGGAATGAGCCTTCCTAGCACTGTGGGACTCCATTATCCAACCAAAAGGTTAGTCATCAATGCATCCTTTGGATTGATTTATGACCTAAAGGGGGATGTGTGGACAAAAGGGGCCACATGCCACCCTGACAAGCTCAGGAGAGGCCTGTGTGGCGGTCTTGCAAACTCAGAGACCTAAGACCACCACAAAGGATGGTCTGAAATTAAACTTTAACTGAAATCAGTGATGGTGGATAGTCACCTCCTAGGCCGGTATCTTCACTGACAAGGTCAACCTTTACCTTAACTGAGCCTCTGTCTTTTTGCATCTATGACAACATACCCTTGAAATGTCTGGGTAACTTGTAACTTCCCTTTTTCCGGACCCCTTGGGGCACAACCTAATGGGCCTGGGCACCAGGACAGATACCACAAATTCCTTCATTGTTATCATGTTAATTGTCCCTGCACCCACCTAAGTATGTGTCTATCATTTTACTTATCCAATCCCAGAGGTTTCCCCACTTTGCTTTCTCCTGCCTCTCTAATCTATCACCAGTGGATTTCATGTAACCCACCTATGATCCTTTCTTTGATTGCAATGTATAAATACAGATGTAACCTGCTATTCTCTGGAGCATTATCTCAATCAATTGAGGTTTTGCTTCCTGGCAATTGTAGACAGTTTGGCTCAAATAAACTCAAAAATTCTTTACAGGTTTCAATGTTTTATGCTAACACTAGAGGTCCAGTGCACGGATTCCTCCGTCTGGCCTGCAGGGATCGAACCAAAACTGGCTCTCCAACATCCCTCAAGGGGTCCCAAATTGCAAGAGGACGCAGGCCAGGCCAAAGGACCTCACCGGTGCACGATAAGGGTCAGGGAGTGACCGAGGGAGGGCTCCAGGGCATGCCCTGCCCATCTCACCCAGTCCTTATTGGCCAGACCTCAGCAGCAAGCTAACCTACCAATTGGAGCTTCTGCCCCCTGATGGTCAGTGCACGTCATAGCGACTGGTCAAACAAACAATTGGACACTTAGCATATTAGGCTCTTACCATATAGGCTAGGATAGTAAAATCCCTGCACTGGGTGTGGGTGGGCCGGTTTCGGGTGGGTACTGACTGGTGTGGATGGAGTAGTCTTGGTGGCTGGGCCCCTGCTGGCACCCACTTTGGCTGGCCTGGTGCTGCCCACTCACCAGTCCTGTGCCCTGCTGCCGCTGTTGGTTGGGGCCTTCAGGCTGGGAGCAGCTCCTGCATTGAGCGTCTGCCCCCTGGTGGTCAGTGCACATCATAGCAACCAGTTGTTCTGCTGTTCGGTAGATTTGCATATTAGGCTTTTATTATACTAGTAGCCCAGTGCATGAAATTTGTGCACATTAAAAGGGAATTAATTGCCCTAACAGGTTTGGCTCAGTGGTTTGCCCTTTCTCTATAACAGAAGTTTCAGAGATGAAAGAAAATTAGTAAAATGTATATTACTCCTGTCAGAGTGTCAGAGTCTGGGGCATGCCATGGGAACCAGATTCAAGTCCCTGCCCACCTGCTTGCGCCTTGAAATTGTGCAAGACCCAGCCAGCCCCACCCCCATTGGGCTAGATCCAGACCCAACTGGCCCCACCACCATCAAACCCCACTGTCTGGGAGGCATGGCCTCAGGTCGCCTGGCCTGGCACCGGAGTGGGGGGCATGACATAAGGTTCCCCCCGCCCGAGCCAGTTGATGCACCTTGAAGTCCCCTGGCCCGGGCCAGGGGTTGCAGCCTGAGGTCCTCATCAAGCCCCGCCAGGTGGGGGGTGCAACCTCAGGTCCCCAGCCTGGGGCAGGGGGCACACCTTGAAGTCCCTGTTAAGCCCTGCCAGGCCAGGGGAGGGCACAGCCTCAGGTCCTCTGGCCTGGCACTGGGATGAGGGGCGTGGCCTGAGGTCCCTTGTCAAGCCCCACCAGGCAGGGGCATAGACTCAGGTCCCTGCTGATTGCTCGTTAAGGCTTGTTACAGGAACTCAGCCTCTGCTGTGGGCGCAGCCATCTTGACTGTTATGGCATGATGGTCAATTTGCATATTCCCTCTTTATTAGATAAGATTATATATGGTGTCATATGGGTACTAGATTTATTGGGGTAATCACATTGTAAGATATATAAATGTATGCCCAGCAGGTGTGGTTCAGTGGCTGAGTTGCTGACCTCTGAGCCAGGAGGTCATGGTTCAATTCCCAGTCAGGGCACATGCTCCAATTACAGGCTTGAAC
>NW_006282083.1:0-2647 GCF_000327345.1 Myotis davidii | reverse complement strand
ACGGCACACTTTAGAAAGATATGCCTCCACGCTCCCAGGGCGGGTTCCTGCCTCAAACCCCACCCTTACAGGAAACAGCTTGTGGGAGGGCGCAGCCGTTGCCAAGACAACCCCTGCAGGACTGACTTCCTTCCACTTGGTCGCAGCGGTTCTGGACATGATGAACACCACCCATGGTTTTTATATAAGTAGATAGGATTATTTTTTCCTGTTTAACCCAGCATTGCTCCAAACTTCTTAAGTTACCAATTAGGCATATGAGGCCAGAGAAAAGGCGAAGGGGGGAAGGGAGCAGGCCCTGCAGCCTGTTCTAGGACTGCAGTTTCCAGGCCCCCAGCTGCTTGGATTTAAAACTGCCACACTTTTCCTTAGAGATAACATGCTCAGGTTTGGGTGATAATGAATTCAGCTTCTGATAGTATCAGGACTGTTAAGTAAAGAAACTGTTCGTTGGGAAGAGGGGTGAGAATGCTGGCCTTGGGCTCTAAAGGCCTAGTGAGGGGTCCCTTCCTTTTTCTGTGTGACCATATGCTCCCCCTCTTTGGGGATGCCCATACTGTTATGGCTTCTGTTTCTGGCCCTCAGGGCCAGCCCTTTGCTGGGCTACTTGTTCTACAGTTGTGAGCATTATGTCAGCTTTCTGTTTCTGCCTCTCTCATCTCTGCATTCATAGACCTTCTGAGCCTCTTTTTAACAGTTCTTCTATACTTCTGTCCTTCCACTCTAACTTTTATACTTTTCTTGAGATGTCAGGCCAACTATTGGTGACAAAATGTAATTTTAATATTCCTTGTCCCAATGGGTCCTTGGGGTCTGGTCCAGAGTGCTTTCTCATTTGATCTTTAGTCTTGGGAAAATTCGGAAGGCCCTTCTTCTTTGCCTTGCTGATTATTGAAGGCTTTATTTAGGTTTTGAGACCAGGGAACTGCTCCCCTAATCCCTTTAATTATTAGTTCCCTGAGATCTCTCATGTCCCCTATGGGCCTCATTGTTAAGGTCCCACTGAGGCTCCAGTTTTTGGAAATTTTACATGTGCTGGAAGCACACCAGGTCAGCCAGGTGCTCCCTTTCCCAGATAGACATAGCCGACCTTCGAATCATTCCCCCTTCTTTTCCTGAGAATAGTATTCCCACAATAGAAGTTAACTCGGTCTATGTATACACTCGTGGGCCCCAAAATGGGTCTAGCTGGTCAGCTAAGTAACATGGATCTTCCACCAGAGGTTTTAACTCTTTTATTTTTAAACTGCTCTACCTTTAAAGACAACTGGCCCCTTCCTGCAGTCAACCTCCTTTTGAGTGACTGAACTTTTATCATTAATGTATTTATAATTATCACTGAAAAGCTTTATCATAAACCCTTCATTTTAGTTACATCTATTTATTCTAATCTTAACAACTGTGAGATTTTAAAGCCAATTATTACCCAAAGCATTCTCTTGACCCCCGCCCCCAATTTTTTTTATTTTAAAACGGATAATTCGCAGGCTTATTCTTTACAAAATGGGAGTGCCCTCCACCCCCTTACCATTTCTACACACTGCAGAGCTGGTAAACAAACATAAAAAACAACAACCGTACAGTAAATACATGAGTCCTCTCAAAAGGATGGACTGGGACATTAGCCTTAGAACCTTAACCCAGCTCAGCAAAATGACCACACAGCACAGAGACAGAGGGTTCCCTGTAGAGGGCCGCCTGGGAGGCACCTAGGCATTTTCTTATATTTATTGTCAGGTGAACTCAGAGCATAGGCAGAGCCATGCCCTGGGAACATGCTTCCCCAATAAGGCTGGACATGTTAATCAGGCAGGGGCGGAATTAGATATGTAAATCTAGGCCTTTAAAATAAACCTGCTGTGTGGCTCAGCCCGCTTTTTCCACCTCTCCATCAGAGAGGATGGTGCCCACCTGGCCCCAGCTTAAAATCTATTTCTGCATCTTGGTCTTTCTTTAATTTCTTAATTCCCAGCTCCTCCACTCAGCAAATGGACTGTTTCCTTTTCCATGCGGGACATGGAAAAGAGAGAAACAGCCCCCCACAGTTCCCTATGTTCGTAAAATGGCAAAATGGCGAAGAGCAAGCTAAGCTAGCAAAGAGACCTTAAAGTTCCTGCAGTTCAGCCTGCCCACAGCAGCTGGGCTCCCAGCAAAGCCAGACATGCCCCATCTGTAAACAGATTGATCCAAACAACAAAGACACAAAACATCAACAGAAACTTACATACAATATTCACAAGCACGCACAACCCACAGATACCACAGAATGCCCTGCATTAGAAAACATACACACACCAAAGCAGGGCAGTGTCTCCTTTCCCTGGTTTGGGGACGGCTGCTCCCCAGAACCTCAGCATTCTCTCAATGGACTGTTTTGGGGAAAGTGTTCCCTAGGCCTGGAATGTCTGTCTCCCATCCTCGGCAGGTCTTTTGTGACCTTTTGTGCTCAGCCTCCCTTTGTCCTAGGACCTGTGCTGCCAGTGTTATGCCCAGATTTCAAGATCCCCAAGAAAACCACACCAGGGAGCCAGTCCGATGCAAAAGCAGAAGGTCCTTTATTTGAGCCAGCCAGCTCGACTGCCCCTCCTGGCTGATGCAGCGACCAGAAGCAGGGTTTTAATAGGGGGTGGAGTGAGGGGAGGGGAGC
>NW_006282082.1:629806-630446 GCF_000327345.1 Myotis davidii | reverse complement strand
CTTTTTATTTCTTCTTTGACCTCTCTGGTAACCTAGTCATTGCTTAATAGCAGGCTATTTGGCCCTCAAGTGTTCGATTTTTTTTTCAATGTTTTTATTGTAGATTTCTAGTTTTATGCCATTGTGATCTGAGAAGACGCTTGTTATGATTTCTATTCTCTTGTATTTGAAGAGACGTTGCTCGTGTCCTAATATATGGTCTCTCTTTGAAAATGTCCCAGGTGCTTGGAAGAACAATGTATATTTCCTAATATATGGTCTCTCTTTGAAAATGTCCCAGGTGCACTGGAGAAGAATGTATATTCTGTAGCTTTGGGGTGAAATATTCTGAAGATGTCAATTAAGCCCATCTGATCTAGTGAGTCATTTAGGATTGCTGTTTCTTTCCTGATTTTTTGTTTAGAGCATTTATCCAGTGGTTCAGTGGTGTATTAAAGTCCCCTACCATGACTGTATTGCTATCGAACTCTCCCTTGATATCTCCAGAAATTTTTTTTATGTATTTGGGTGCTCTTGTTTTGGGTGCATATATGTTTACCAGCGTTATATCTTCTTGTTGTATTGATCCCTTTAGTATTATGACGTGGCCTTCCCTATCTCTTGTTATGGCCTTCACTTTGAGGTCTATTTTGTCCGATAT
>NW_006282082.1:618774-628827 GCF_000327345.1 Myotis davidii | reverse complement strand
TATTGGGGGGGTGGAGCTCAGGAAGCCTGCATTCTGGCAAAGCATGACTGTGGTGTCCAGAGTTTTGTAGTTGTGGTATGGGTAGACTCAGCTTTGCTACTGCCTCAGTGGTTGGATACACGCGATCCCAGCAGCAGTTCACAGGGGTACCTGTGGTGTGTTTGCCAGCAGGGTGTACTGACACACTCTGAAGGTCCCTGGCACTGAAGCCACTGGATTGCAGTGTCTGTGGGAAGGTATTCCAGAAGAGGGAATTCAGTGTTTCTACAGCCCAGCATTGCACCCCTGTTTGTTTAAGTGTGTGACCAGCAGGGCTTGCAGCGGAGTTCTGCAGCTGTGGGGTGGGGAAACACAGTTTTTGCTTATGCACCTGTGGTGGATAGGCTCCCATTCCCAGTGGCAGCACACAGGAGCACCTGCAGTGAATTTGCTAGAGTAGGCACACTGAAGCACTCTGAAGGGCATTGTTATGCTTAATCAAGGTGTCTTCGGGCAGGTATCCAGGATGGGTGAATTCAGAATTTCTACTGCCCAGGGGAGTGCGTCCCTATTAGTCCAAGATCAGACCCAGCAGAGGCTCACTGCAGCTTTCCAAAGTGCCCTGTGGTTAGATGGGCTCAGAGGGAGTGAGCAACTGTGGCAGTGCAGTTAGCCAGTCTGGGGGTGAGCTCTGAGGCACTCTGAGGGGTCCTGGCGCTAAAGTTGCAAAGCTGGGTGTGTGTAGGCAGTTATTCAGGCAGAGGGAATTCAGAATTTCTACTGGGGGGGGGGCAGTGCGCCTGTATCTGTACAAAATCACACCCAGCTGAGGCTCACAGTGACTCCTAAGAGAAGCCTATGGAGTGGTGTGCCTGGGAGACCTGCATGCTGGAGATGCACGAATGTGATGATGGAGGTCTGCCTCTGGGGAGGGGGAGTTGCTCTTACTGCTGTGGATGCAGTGATCCTTGGAGGTGGAGATCCCAGGGTCTGTGAGTCTGTGGGTGTGGCCGCAGGATTTTGGCTGGAGTGGCTGCTAGGTAGCAGGCAGTGTCCAAGGCCTGTCTGGGTCTTGGTGCTGATGAGTTCCTAAAAGAGGGCGCTCTCCGCTTTAAGATGGCATGGGCTCCGTGCTGAGTCCTGCATTCTGGGGAGTGCTGCAGTGGTGGTAGTCTCTCCCTGTCCCAGAGAGCCTGGTCTGCCAGCCTCTGCTGCTCCTGCCAGATTTAACTGCCCTTCCCTCACTCACACACACACACACACCACACACATCCATACAGTCTCCTTTCATCCCCTCACTCACTCACTTCCTATCCTGCCAGAAGCTGGTCCATCCTTGCTGCTTGACACAGTCGCTGCAGGGAAGAAACATCTGCACAGCATATGTTTCAAGGGACCTGGTGTATATGGCATACTGTTCTTAATATGTTTGCTCCCCTTCTTGGTGCTATGTGTTTTAACCAAGGTCACCTCTCTGAGAAAGGTTGTTTCCCCAGGTAGGGGTTTTTCCCTGAAGTTAGGGAGGGGATAAAACCCCTTAACTAAATGCCAGGCGAGTAGTTAATCACTTTAACTCTGAACAATCACGCTTAAGCTACATAATCTTTACTCCCTAGAATGGAGATAAGAAACGTCCTAACCTTTGGAATAGAAATTGATGGGATTAAAATCAACTGGTATAAATACAGATATAACAAGACAATAAAAAACAGAACCTGGCTGGAGATCCTAGCTAGGCTGCTGATCACCTGAACGCTGTTTTCGTATCATTCCTTCTTCGCAGACTCCGTCCACACCTTTGGGGACCCCTGGACCTGCTGGGGTTGGACCCAGCACTATCCCTCACCTCCGTCCTGCCAGCTGCCATCTTTTTCTCTCCATTGGTTCTTATCCTTGTGTTTATGTCTGTTGTTTTTGTTTGGTGGTATTTTATAATCCTTTTCTCTGTTTCCTCTTTTCTGAAGCTATGTGACCTGGTATGGGGATTTTTTGTGTGAGCTTACCATTAGGTTTATAAAAAATGAAGTTGTATATATACCATAGCTTTTTTTTAATTTTGAGCATATCAGATCTTCATCTTCCTTTGCTAGTTTAGGCCTTTACACCCTCCCCTTTCATGTTTTTGTTGTCATAAATTGTCCATGTTTATGCTGTACAATTTTTGCTGGTCTTACTCATCACATTGTGACCTTATGTTCTTTATTTCATGTTCAATAACTCCCTTGAGTATTTCCTGCAATGAAAGTTTTCTGGGATAAATTCTCTCAGATTCTAGAGGTCTGGGAATATCTTTATTTCTTCTTCATATTTAAAGAATTTGTTTGAATGGACTCTCTATTGTTTCTTTTCTTCCTCCACAATACCTTTAATTCTAATATTGTGTTTTTTTTTCTAATGGAATCAGATAGTTGTCGAATAGCTCTTTCATTTTTCTTTATGCTCAGGTCTTTCTCTTCTTCCCTCTGCATCGTTTCTTGATTCCTATCTTCAATTTTATGTATTATTTCTTCCATCTGGTTGTCTCCGTTTTCTATGCTCAGTAGTTCACTCTTAATCTCCTTCATTGCATGCTTCATTTCCAAGATTTCTGATTGGTTCTTTTTTAAAGTTTCAATCTCTTTGATTAAAGTACTCATTTTGTTCATTGATTTTTTTTTTTGGAGTGTATTGACTTGCCTATCTGTATTTTCTCACATCTCCTTTATTATTTTCAGAAATAGAAACTTGAAATCTCTGTCATTTATATCATATATTTCCATGTGTTCCAACTTGCTTTCTGGGGATTTTCATTTTCTTTCTGATCATCCTATTTAACATGATTATTCATGGTATTTGCTATTCTCCTTTGTGTAGACCTGAATGCTTGCCTATATTAATTACCTTCTATATAGCAGCTTTCTCTGAAGAGGTCTTTCTACTAATTTCCAGTATATTGAGCTGAATCACAAGATTTCAGTCACTATGATCTCCCAGTTATGAACTCCATGGCTTGCATAAGTCAGTAAAATCACATTGAATGGGTAATCAATGAGATCAACAAATAAATAAAACTTCCTGGAAACAAATAAAAATGAACACACAAGCCAAAATTTTGGGGACACAGGAAAAGCAGTCCTGAGAAGGAAGTTCATAGCACTACAGGCCTACCTAAATAATAATAATAATAATAATAATAATAACAACAATAAACTATTTAACCTCACAACTTAAAGAATTAGAAAGAGAACAACAAGAAAATCCCCAATTAAGTAGAAGGAAGGATATATTAAAGATGAGAGCAGAAAGAAATGACATAGAGACTAAGATAAACAAGAATGATGAAACAAAGTGAGAGGACTCACATAAATAAATCAGAACTGAAAGGGATAAAGTAACAAATGGCACCACAGTAGTACACAGGATTGTAAGAAAATACTATGAAAAACTATATGCCAACAAGCTGGAGAATGTAGATGATATGGACAAACTCCTAGAAAAATATAACCTTACAAAACTGAACCAGACAGAATTAGAATACCTGAATAAGCCAATAAAAAGTCTTCAAATTGAAGCAGTAATCAACAATCTCCTAGTAAACAAAAGCCCTTGTCAGAATGGCTTCACAGGGGAGTTTTACCAAATTTTTAAAGAAGTAACACCTATTCTCCTCAAACTATTCCAAAAAATCCAATAGGAAGGAACAATTTCCAGCTCTTTTTATGAGGTCAAGATTATTCTAATTCCAAAATCCAATAAAGAAACTACAGAGAGACAGAATTACAGGCCAATATTTTGATGAACACAGATGTTAAAATCCTGAACAAAATATTATCAAATCAGATCCAGCAATGTATTAAAAAGATCATACACCATGACCAAGTGGGATTTATTCTGGTGATGCAAGGCTGGTACAGTATTTGCAAATCAATAAAAGTGATATATCACTTAAACAAATTGAAAGTTAAAAATCACATGATCATGCTAATAGACGCAGAAAAAGCATTTGAAAAAAAATTACATCCTTTTTAAAAAAATATATCTTTTTGATTTTTTTTACAGAGAGGAAGGGTGAGGGATAGAGAGTTAGAAACATCAGTGAGAGAGAAACATCGATCAGCTGCCTCCTGCACACCTCCTATTGGGGATGTGCCTGCAACTAAGGTACATGCCCTTGACCGGAATTGAACCTGGGCCCCTTCAGTCTGCAGGCTGACGCTCTATCCACTGAGCCCCAGTTTCAGGGGCAACAGAGGTTTTAGATCAAACCGTTTACCCGTGTCCTGCTTTGACTGACTTGGCCTAAGAAGGTAGGAGTCTTCGCACTGATCCCACTTCTAGTAATATATCCTAAGAAACCCGAAACACCAATCAGAAAGAATGTATGCACATATATATTCATAGAAGTGCAATTTGCAATAGCTAAAATCTAGAAACAGCCCAATTGTCCTTCAGTAGCTGAGTGGATAAAAAAGCTGTGATACATTTACACCATAGAATAATATGCAGATGTAAAAATAAGGATCCCTTACCCTTTGAGACAGCATGGAGGGAACCGGAGAGTATTATGCTAAGCAAAATAAGCCAAATCAGAGAAAGACAAGTATCACATAATCTCACTCATATATGGGATCTAATGAACAAAATAAACTGATGAACAAAATAGATGCAGAGACATAGAAGCATGAAGCAAACTATGGAATCTCAGAGAGAAGGTAAGGGTAGGTTGGAGGAGATCAACCAATGAACTTGTATGCATATATGCATAACCAATGTACAAAGACAGTAGGGTGGTGAAGATCTGGGGTGGGGCATGGGATGGGTTAGGGTGTCGATGTGGAAAAAAGGGGACATACTTGTATGTAATATTTTCAACCATAAAGATTTAAAAAAGGTAAAATTTGATAAATTTATAATAAAAAATAGACATGCAACAATAATTCGGAACAATGTATATGCAACAATAGAACCTTAAAATGCTGAAAATAAACACTGACATAATTGAAGCAAGAAATAAATAGTTTAATTATAGTTTTTGGACATATCAATACTTGCATGTTCTATAATAAATAGATCTATGGAAACCAGTAAAGAAATGCAAGTTTTAAACATTATAAATCAAATAACTCTAACATACATCTATACAACTCTGTACCCCCACCAACAAAAGAATACAGTATTTTAATTATACATGGTTTATTTTATGGGATAAACCATATTTTAAGTCATAAAGACACAATAAATTTTAAAATATTGAAATCATACAAAGTTTTTTTTAATCTCCAACCAGAATAGAATGAAATTAGAATTCACTAACAGAAGAAAATTTGAGAAATTCACAATTATATGAAAATATATTTGTAAAAACATTCCTAAATGACAGAAAGTTAAAAGAAAATAAATTACATATAAAATTATAAAAAATGAGAGATATATAAATGTGAAAACACAATATGCTAGAACATGTGACATGTGGGAATCAGACTTTATATACTTTAAAGGAAATTATAGCTGTAAATGTCTACATTAAGAAATAACCAAGGGGAGTGAAATTAATAAGATGGTGGAATAGAACTCTGAAACTCCTTCCCGCCACATTCAGACTGAATCAACAAAACATGGACAACTTCCTTTTGTGAGAAAGCCAGAAACCAGTCACATCAAATCAATTAGGGAAATTCTTTCACTCTAATTCCTATTCTGGAGCCGGACCATATGATCAAGAGGAAATGCTTAGATGCAAGCGCCTCCTTGAGGAGAAAAGAGTTGGACCACATGTCCAATGTTCAACTTTTCCAAGCTCCGAGCTCTGTCTCACTTGGCTCAGAGTGCTGAGCGGACCCAGTGTATTCTAGGTGTCAAAGGGCCATTGAGAACAAAGACAGCAGTTTGAACTAATATGAAAGCACTGGTAAGAACCTTTTCCCTCAGCTAAACTTAGAGTGAATGGATTAGACATCCCAAATCCATTTTTTTTCCTCATAAGAAAAGGAATTGGACCTCATGCAAAATGTTCAAATTTTATAGGGGGTTGCCTGAGAGGTTGGCTTCTGATTTAACCCTGTTGGAGTGCCTGGAGTACTCTATATACCTGGGGCCACTGAGAACAAAAATGGTAATCTGAACTAAGATAAAAGTTTAAAAGGCTTCCAGAAACCACTTGCTGGCCAGATTGGTGAGAGTGTTCTCCTATACAAGGACAGTCTATAAAGATTGGGAATGATGTGTTTCTCCTAATGCATAGACACCAACACAGAAATCAAGAAAAAAACACACAACAGTATAAACAGAGATAAAGGTTTTAAACAAAAGATCAAGTTAAATCTCAAAAATAAAGGGTATAGGCCTCAAATCAATAACCTATCTTTCCAACTAAGGAAACTAGAAAAAGAAGAGCAAACTAAAACCCAAGGAAGCAAAAGAAAGTGAATAATAATGATGTAGAGCAAAAATAAATTAAATGAGAATTAAAAAAAAAAGTAGAGAACAAAACCAAAATTTGATTGTTTAAAATGTCAACCATATTGGTAAACCATTAGTAAAAGTAATCAAGAAAAAAGGAAGAAAACTCAAATTACTAAAATCAGGAATGAAAGTGGGAGCACTATTACCATGCTCACAGAAATAAAAAGGATTATAAGCAATACTTTGAACAGTGTTATACCAACAGCCTATATAACTTATAAAATATGAACAAATCCCTATAAAGGTAAAACTTACTGAAAATTATCCAAAATGAAATTGAAAATCAGAGCTATAACAAGAGATTGAATTTAAATCAAAACCTTGTGCCCAGCCAGTGTGGCTCAATGGTTGAGTGTCAACCCATGAACCAGGAGGTCAGGGTTCAATTCAAGATCAGGGTACATGCCTGGATTGTGGGCTTGATCCCTGGTAGGGGACATGCAGGAGACAGCCAGAGGATGATTCTCTCATTATTGATGTTTCTATCTCTCCCTCTCCTTTCCTCTCTCTGAAATCAATTAAAAAAAAATTAAAAAATCTTCCCCCAAAGAAAGGCCCTGAAACAAAAGGCTTCACTGAATTCTAATAATTATTTAAATAAGAATTAGCAGTAATCTTTCAAAATTATTCCAAAAATATAGAAAAGGAGGGGAAACTTCATTCTACAGGTCAGTATAAACCTAAGACCAAACAAACACATCTCAAGAAAACTATAGACTAATAGTGCTTATAAATACATATAAATGTCTTCAACAGAATATTTTGAAACAGAATCTATCGTCATATAAAAGGATTATACACCATGACAACGTGGAATTTATTTTAGGAAATATAAGGCTGATTAAATATACAAACATCAATCAATGTAATTAATAATATTAATAGAATGGAATCTCACATGATAATACATCTGTAGGGATGCAGAATGTTTAAACAAATTGAATACTTATTTATGCTTAAACAGTTCATTCAAAGTATGAATAGAACTTCCCCAACCTGATGGAGGGTATCTAAAAAAATCACAGCTGTCATCATACATAATAGTTACATACTGGAATCTTTTAAGCTATAATCAGGAGGAATATAATGATGTCCATTGTCACCACTCCTATTCAACATTGCACTAACATTCTCATAAGTAAATAGTACATAGGGCAAGAAAATGAAATAGAAGATACCCATGTGGGAAAAGAAGGAGTAAAATTTTCTATTTGCAGATTGCATAATTACTCTTTAGAAAGCACAAAAGAGTCCATAAAAAAATGATGAGAACCAATAAATGAGTTCAGCAAGGTTACAGGGTACAAGATCTACATAGGAAAATAAACTGTATTTGCATATACTTGCAGTGAAAATTCAGAAAATGAAATTAAGAAAGCAATCCCATTTGCAATAGCATCAAAAATACAAAATATTAAGGAATAAATTTAACCCAAAAGTGGAAGATTTGTTTGTTAAAAATTACAAAGCATTATTTAAAGAAACTGGAGTAGACATAAATAAATATACAGATGCCGAAACCGGTTTGGCTCGGTGGATAGAGCGTCAGCCTGCGGACTCGGGGGTCCCAGGTTTGATTCCGGACAAGGGCATGTGCCTGGGTTGCGGGCACATCCCCATTGGGGGATGTGCAGGAGGCAGCTGATTGATGTTTCTCTCTCATTGATGTTTCTAACTCTCTCTCTCTCCCTTCCTCTCTGTAGAAAATCAATAAAATATATTTTTAAAAAGAAAAAAATAAATATACAGATATGCTATGTTTTGGGGTTGGAAGACAATATTAAGCTGGTACTATTCCCCAAATTGGCCTATAGATTCAACGTAAATTCTATCAAAATCCCAATCTCTGTTTTTACAAAAATTGACAAATTGATCCTTAAGTTAATGTGGAAATGCAAGTGATCCATTATAGCTAAAAACAATCTTGAGGGGAAAAAAGCAAAATTGGAGAAATTATGCTTTACAATTTTAAAACTTACTAAAAGGCTACAGCAATCAAGACAGTGTGGCTGGCCAGTGTGGTTCAGTGGTTGAGCATTGACGCATGAACCGGGATGTCATGGTTTGATTCCCAGTCAAGGCACAGGCCCAGTAAGGGGCAGCTGATTGATGATTCTCTCTTATCATTGATGTTTCTATCTCTCCCTCTCCCTTCCTCTCTCAGAAATCAATAAAAACATATTTTTAATGAAATAAAATTGAGAGTCCAAAAATAAACCCATACATTTATGGTCAACTGAATTTCAAGAAAAGTGTCAAGACCAATGGATGGGGAAAGAATTACTCTTTTCAACCAGTATTGTTGAGATAATTGGATATTCACATGGAAAAGTATGTTTTGTTCTCTTCACATCATACACAAAAATTATCTCAAAATAGATCATAGATCTAAGTGTAAGAGGTAAAACCATAACATTTTTAGGAAAAAAAAACACAGGGAAAATTTTCTTTACCTTTTATTAGGCCATGATTTCTAAGATATGGTACCTAAACAACAAACAACAAAAACAAAACTGATAAACACAACTCATCAAAATTAAGAAATTACTTTTAAAATATATTTTTATTGATTTTAGAGAGAGATAGAGAGAGGGAGAGAGAGATGGAAACATCAATGATGAGAGAGAATTATTGATCAGCTGCCTCCTGTACCCCCCCCACTGGGGATCAAGACCACAGCCTGGGCATGTGCCCAAACCGAGAATTGAACTATGACCTCTGGTCAACGTTGGTCAACGTTGAACCACTAAGCTACACTGGCTGGGCAAAATTAAGAAACATTTATGTGTCATAATACACCATCGAGAAATTGGAAAGATAAAATAAATAATGGTGGTAAATATGTAAATATATATATCTGATAAGGGTCTAGCATCCAGAATATATAAAGAACTCTTACAATTTAACAATAAAATACAAATGATGAAATTATAAAATGGACAAAGGATTTGATAGACATTTCTCAAAATTATTTATAAAAATAGCCAATAATCCCAGGAAAAGATGCTCAATATCATTAGTCATCAGGGATATGTAAATCAAAACCCCAATGCCATATCACTTTATGTTCACTAGGATGGCTACAAGTTTTTTTAAAAAATGAAAATACTAAGTTTTAGCAAGGATGTAAAGAAATGGAAACCTACATACATTGCTGATGTCATGGTCAAATGTAGTCCCTGTGGAACACTGTTCAGCAGTTGTTCTAAAAGCAAAATATACATATGTCTTGTGTCCCAGCAATCCTCCTCTCAGGTATATACCCAAGAAAATTGAAAACAAATATTCAGACAAATTCTGTGCATGAATGTTCATTAAAGTATTATTCACAATAGCTAAAAAGTGGAAACAACCTAAATGCCCATCAAATGATAACTGAGTAAAAAAAAAAGTGTTATAGCCATACAATGGAATATTATTTGGCCATAAAAAGTTTTGATTGAGTTCTTGGAAAATGGCGACCAGCAGGAAGGTAGGGAGGGAGAGAGTGTGAGAGCGCAAGAAAGTGATAGAGCAGTGTGTGGACGTGTGTGGCGTGTGTGTATGAGCTAGGGACAGTTAGATTCTGCAGGTCTTCTAAGGGGCTGCTAACCGGGCAGTCTTAGGCAGCAGAGTCCCTCTCCCTGCGCGGAC
>NW_006282082.1:617383-618252 GCF_000327345.1 Myotis davidii | reverse complement strand
ACGGTGCAGGCAGGGTCCCTGATTCTAAGGGCGCGTACGAGGCCACATTGTGTGCTGACAACACTGACTCTGAGCGAGCCTGATTCCCACCAACCCACAACAACCACACATCTTAGTGTCAGAGCTCTTCAGTGACACTAGGGTGGCGGGAGGCTCCCACTACACACGGCCCAGGCCCAAGCAACTTGACGTTTGAACCATCAGGAGATAATCAGAATGAAGAGACCAAACAACACCCAGAGGAAACACAATGAGAAATCGCCGAGAAAGGAAATTAATGAAGTTGAAGCATGCAACATGACAGAAAAAGAATTCAGAATAATGGTTGTACAATTCATTCACCGGATGGATGAGAAAATCAACAACCTATGCAAGAATCAGGAAGAAATGAAAAGTGATATAGCTACAATCAAAAACACCATGGAAAGTTTCAACAGAATACTACAAGGAGCAGAGGACCGAATTAGTGGAATTAGAAGATACGGCAGAGAAACAAGCTCAATCTGAACAGCAACTGGAGAAAAAAATTAAAAAGCAGGAGGAGAGCCTAAGGGAGCTTCGGGACAACATAAAATGATGTAACATACGCATAATAGGGATGCAAGAAGGACAAGAAGAGCAGCAAGGATTAGAAAATCTATTTGAAGAAATAATGTCAGAAAACTTCCCAGATATGGGGAAGAAAAAAGTTACACATGTACAGAGAGTCCCAGGCAAGATGAACCCCAAAAGACCCACGCCAAGACACGTCATAATAACGATGGCAAATGTACAAGAAAAAGAGAGAATCTTAAGGCTGCAATAGAGAAACAGAGAGTTACCTACAAAGGATCCCCCATCAGATTATCAAATGATTTTTTAACAGAAAC